>NW_026908891.1:0-116000 GCF_963583255.1 Pyrus communis | reverse complement strand
AGGGTATTTATAGGAGGAATGGAGGTGTATATGGCTATTTGTTTAAGGTGTTTGTGTGGAGGAATGATGGAGAATGCATGTGGAATGGATGCAATGATGAAGGAATAATCTGGAAAATGCAAGGTGGAAAGCTGGAAGTGTGAGTGAAGGCCACGGCAAGGGTGTTTTCTTGATGGTTTTGGGGTTGTGATGCATGTGAATGCATATGAATGATAGCTAGGGTGTGTGATGATGAGTGTATGTGGAATAAAGAATGAATGGTGGCTGAATTGAATGAGTGGGAAGCTGGAAAGTTGAAGGGGATACACGGCACAAGGTTTTCAGGATGCATGTGTGTGTGAATGGTGGTGAAAATGCATGTGATGAAGAGTGAATAAAGAAATGCATGTAGGGTTAGCTAGGTTGGCTTTGTTTGGGTGCATGTGTTGACTCAATTATATTGTTGGGAAGGCATGTGGATTAGGTGGAATGTAGGTGGGTTATAATGATGAATGCATGTGGAATTGCAAGGAGGAAAGGTGCAGAAAATGGAAAGAAATGCACGGATTAGAGAGGATGGGTGAGTGAAGTGTGTGTGAATGCATGTGAAGATGCTAATAAATAATGCATGTAGGGTTAGGAAATAAAATCATAACTTAAAGGGGAATGATTAAAGGGTGTTGAAATGTTTTGCATGGCTTTGAAGTGATTGTGGATTGGGCTAGAGTTTAAGTACATGAAATGGACCCAAATTGCTCCTCCTTGCATGGCAAGGAATGGTGTTTGTGTTAAGCCCATGGCAAGGTGTTTTGTGATTGGGTTAGGGCCATTGTTTTGTGTCTTCAAGTGCATACAAGGCCTTCAATTTCATCCAACACTTGGGCTCCAAGTATAAGCTATCCATCCTTAGCCCAATAGTGCTCCAAAACACTCCACAATGCATCCTTTCGTCAAACACGTCTTATTATCCTGAAAACACACAAAAGAAGCATAAAGGACTAAAATAACTAAAGAAACACAACGTAAATGTACGAGAATAAGCAAAGTAAGTCGCCTAAATATGCTCCTATCAAATACCCCCACACTTATCTTTTGCTAGTCCTCGAGCAAAACAAAACAACAAAAGAACACGAAACTAGACAAAACGAACAAAACACCACCTACACCTTCCAACAATCGTCTCCGGATTTCCAATGCACATAACAAGTTAAAAATCATTATTCCCACAGATTTTAGCCATCTCTACACTTAAGTACACTTTTAATCATAGTCACCACATACTAGTTCACAATTAAGCATTTAAAACACATTTCGAATGTAGTAACATGCCTTAGAGAATTTGCTCAAATCCTTACAAGATATACTCTCGTTTTTCACGCAGATTTTCTGACTACACACCCTACACTAGGTATATGTGAGAAGATTGATGTAAACATAAAAATGAATACTCACATATATGTATTTCAAAGGAAGCAATTTCTGGAGTTAATAAGCATGTTTAGGTATGATCTCATGAATGGAATGCTACTACATAGATGCAAGAACCAGTGACACCATATGCTCATATCAATTCCAAACTCCACATTATTAAACACATAACGATCAAGATAAAAGTCAAAGGGGTGTAACGGGGCTAAAAAGTGTTTGGCTAACAAAGAAGGGATATGGAAAACAAAGGTTCTTAAAGAAATAGCGAGCAAAGAATTTGAATTAACTTAGAATTCACTTTTGAATGAAAACTCAACTTTTGAACAAAAAGGGAGAACAAGCTCTTTTTTCTTTCTTTCTTTCTTTTCTTTTCTGTTTTTTTTTTCTTTTTCATATGTTTTTCACAATTTTTTTTCTTTTCTTTTGACTCTCAAAACATACATAAACGCTTAAGAACAAAACATTCTCCCCCACACTCATTTTCTTTCATAATGTACTCAAAAGGAATTCATTTAAGTCATGCTCACTATCATTTAAGAACAAGGGTGTGGACTGTCCTACACTAGGCTCGGTAAGGGGTGATGTGGTTAGCAAAGAAAATAGGCTAAACGAGGCTCAACGGGGTTAAAACTAATATATACGAAATATGGGAAGTAAGGCTATTTGGCTATGGTGGCAACTACACAACTTAATCTTGATATATGTTATGCAATTCAATGTCATGCTTTGAATGAAACGGATATAAGTTCTAGCATTTAGTTCTATCATGATACAATTGCATTCTAAGTAGCAACCAAGCAAGGAATAATGAGATCATGCAACAACTTTAGAAAACAAAGAATCACAGAATATAACTCTCCAAAGAAGGTAATGGCTCGAGTCTCACAGGGATGTAGCGTTATTTGAGTTCCTTCCTTCAAGCATGTTACAAAAACGAATTTTCTTTTATGATTGCATGTGAAGTCATACATTATAACCATAACCAAGCATATACCAAGAGTAAATCAAACTTTCATCCATGTTTATAACTCTCTTTAACAGTCATGCAATTACAAACCAAATCCATGTCATTTTGTTGGAAGGTACCCTAAGACACAAAAACAACTCAAAACACTCTTTTTAGGCTTTTCAAAAAAAAATGTTTTTTTCAAATTTTTATGTGATTTTCAGAGTTATAAAACAAAACACGCTAAAACAATTTAAAAACACCTTAAAAACATTTAAAACAGCAAGGAACAACACTTGAAGTTATGGGTGATAAAATTCAACGAATTTGCATCAACATACTTAGTTACCCCCCCACATTTAAATCAAACATTGTCCTCAATGTTTTAAGCATAGATTCACACAAAGCATAAGTAAATACACAAAAAGCACTTAAACATACTAAACATGGCAGAATGTAATTAACAAAGAGAAGAGTTTAGAGACGCAAATCTGGTTATAGAGTGTAAATTCCATCTTCTCCTTGGTAATTGCATTGAGGCTTGATCTTGATGATTCCACAGGCTTACACTCGAACTGGTTGCCGCCCATCGTTGATTTTCCTTTGTGCTACTTCTTGAACTAGGCAGCAGGATTCTTTTGGGTCTCCCCCGAAGGTCTGAGCTTGGTCTGAGCTTCCTCCTTTTATCTGTTTCTTTGTTCAATCTTTCCAATTCGTATTGAAGAGGGTTAGAGGATAGCTCAGCATATGCAGTTGTTGCTTGTCTCCACATGCTTCAATGTATCATTTTCACTTGCCTTACTTGCTCCGTTGAAGATGACTACTCGAGAGCAACGCTAGGTAAGCAATCAGGAATAGATTCCAGGCAGTTGGCTCCAGATCGGAAGACTGACTCCAAGTGCCGGCTGATTGCTTCTTTTACTTTGCCATGCGAGTAAGAACAAGGACAAAGAAAAAGACAGGGAAAGAGCATGATATGAGATACTTTTGCTTTTGACCTTGATGATATGAGATACCTTTGCTTTTGAAGAAGCGGTGAATGAATCAACACACTTCAATCCGCCGTTTCCTCCTGGGTCATCTGTACTCCAGGCATCTGGTATCATCTTTGGGGAAGAAGAAAAGATTGAGTATTTGAAAAGGCTTTGCTGGGAGTGCGCCCTCAAAGGTGAGGGAGAGTTGGGCATTTTCTTCAGGTTTGCCTTGCCATAAAAGACGAAGGTCGACATATATAGAGATAATATCAAGTGGTGGTACCATCCTTTTACCCTTGTCGACAGACGTTTTGATCCCGCAAATCCGGCTTTTTGAAATAGTGGCGCCTCTTCGATCTTTGAAGACGCCTCTTCGATTTCTGAGCAGGCGCCCCTTCGATTTCTGAACGACGCCCCTTCGCTTTCTGAATGACACGTGGTATTGCAGATGCGGCTCCTTTTAACAAAGCTGCACGCGTTTTCTGAGAAGCAGAGAAAGCGTCGCCGAACTTTGCGCTTGTCGGCTAAAGAGGTGTAGTTGCGATGATGGCCTCCACGTGCGTCTTCTGAAAAGCCGAGAAAACGTCGCCTAAATTACGCCGGAAGATTCGGCTCTTTGAATCGGTGGACGCGTTGCCTTGGCTTTTTATAGAGCTATCAATCACCGCCAACATACACACTCTGAAGATCACCCATTCTTGATAATCGTCTCCGGCCCTTCGAAATTTAACTCCATCCACCCCTTCTCTTTGAACACTTTTGAAAGAAAATGGCAAACTCATCGAACCTTAGCTTAGATTTGAGTCTCAGCAGCGATCCGGTTGCGCCCCGTCAAGGTAATGTATGGCGCCCTTCTTTTTTATCTTCTAACGGTCCTCTTTCAGGTGAAGACTCTGTGATGCAGGACGCCACAACAGCTACAATAGTAGCTAGGAACCTCCTCACTCCAAAAGATAGTAGGCTGCTGTCAGGACGGTCCGATGAGTTGGCCGTTCAAGAGTCCCTCGCACTTAGTGTTCAGTGTGCGAGCTCTGTGTCCAACATGGGCCTACGCCTGCTTGCCCGCTCCCGTCAGGTGGAATCATTGATGGCAGAGGTGGAAAGTCTTAAGCAGGAAATCAAACAGCTTAAGTACGAGAATAGAAGTTTGCATGTGCTTGCAAATAACTATTCGGCGGGCATGAAGAGGAAGCTTGATGAGCTGCAAGAATCTGAGGGTCGAATTCACAATGACCGTCAAAGGCTTGCGTCTTATCTCCAGAGGCACCTTTTTCCTGGGTCATCCAGCGTTTGGCCAAGTATTGAGGCCTGGAATGCTCTAGCTCCGATGCCTTCCACTCCGATGCCTTCCGCTTCTATGCCTCCTGCTTCTATGCCTTCCGCTCCTATGCCTTCCGCTTCTATTCCTTCTGCTTCGACGCCTCGTAGCGGGGCTTCACGTAAACATCCTCTGTGAAGGCTCCATCTTTCTCCATGTTTAGTATCTTTTTTTTTTTTTTTTTTTTTTTATTTATTTACATAAATAAAATCAAACGGCATGGAATTTATCTTTGAATGGGCGGTGATACTTGAAATGATCCGGTAATAGTTTAAATTCCAGATTGGGTGCCTGAATCATTAACCACATGTTAGTATAAAAGAAAATTGAAATTCGGGGAGGCGGCTTACCTGTGTGCTCCAAAATGAACTCCAGAATAAACACCCCTTCGAAAGTTATGACTTGTCCCGTGTCATAAAATCCAACTTCCTTGGGAATTGTGGTTTCAAATATGTCCTCTTTGATGCCTTCTACATCTTCTCCAGCCACTACCTTCTCTTGAATCATTCTTCTTGGTGTACAAAGTCCTTTGAAGAATTCAACACCATCTAAAACTTGCTGTGTTGCACCAAGAATTGGAATAGCATTTTGCACCTTTGGGAAGGCTTCCACGATGTCCTTTTTACTCTCTTCTTGGTTGGGAATCAAAAACCTGCTAGAAAAAGGGACATTGGGTGGAATAACATCAGAATAACATGGAATTGGGACGTCCTTACTTGTGGTGGGTGGTTTAGAGGGCTTAGGGGGCTGCGGCAAGGGTTGTTCTACCCTTGCCGTGTGCATGTCTTCTTCCTCCTCCTCAATTAGCAGCTCCTCATCCACTTCTAGGCTATGTTTGGACATTTTTAGGTCAGCTCCAACCTCCATAGCACTTCCCAAAGTGATAGCATTATGGATTTCAAAATCTTCCTTCGAGTTTTCAATAGTTGAGTTGGAGAGTTCACTTTGCTCTTGAATTTGTTTCATGAACTCCATAATCTGCCCAAATTGCTCGTCCAATTTACCCAACTTCTTGTCTTGATTTTGTTCGTCCTGCGTCAAAGAGGTTAGTAATTGAAAATTTTTATCATTATCCATGGACATACTTGAACTTGATTGGAATTGTTGTGGGGGAGGTTGTGGTGGCTGCATAGGTGTTGTATTGAACTCCTCATATGGTTGCCAATATGCTTCTTGTTGAGCCTCCTTGGCTTGATTTTGTGACCCCTGCGCCAAAGAATTTATTTCATTAAGAATTTGATTATAATCTATTGGCGAACTTGAATTTAATTGAGCATATTGCATATGAAGTTGTGGTGGCTGCATAGGTCTTGAATAGAACTCCTCATATGGTTGCCAATATGCTTCACGTTGAACTTGTTGATCTTCCCACCATATAGAGTTTGAATGATCCCTCCAATCTCTTTGTGGACATTGATTGGCTTGAAATCCTTGCCTATATGAAGCACCAAATGTAGGGACACTCTGCATTGTGGTCCTTTCGGCATACGGCGACAATTGAGAAGTAAGATTTGCCAATTGAGCTTGAATGCTAGCAAAATCCATATCTTACTTCTCTAGTACCTAAAATCAAAGAAAGAGAACTAAATCAAATATCAAAAGTAACAACAAACAAAGAAAACAACACTAAGTTAGAAACTAAAACGAAAACAACTAAACCAAAAAAAAGAAAAGAACCAATGGATTAGCAAAGTTGCTAATCCCCGGCAACGGCGCCAAAATTTGATGCGAGAATTATACGCACACAAATTAAACCCTCTTTTTGTCAATTGTAGTGAAGTGTATAAGTAGGGATCGTTCTGGACCGGGGATTAGGAGGGATTGTTAATCACTTGGATTTGACTTAAAAACGTAAAAACACAATATAAAACACTATTTAATGCTCGAAGAAAGCAAAACTAAAAATAATAAAGATTAAGACTAAGACTTCAACGAAATAGGGGGGAATTGGATTTGGACGAATTTAAACTAAAATGGATACTTGGAAACAAAACAAATTGTAAATATGGATTTGACGGAAATGAATGGATGGGAAGCTAGCTAAGGGGTTCATCTCTATACATGTTATACTTGCATACAAAACGATTTCTAATTGCTTTTCAATAAACCATGAATTCTCAACGCCCCGGGTTAATTAGGTCCGCTTAAATTAACCGTCAAGTTTTCCTTAAGTTAATGAATTGGATGATTGCATACGACAATCCAAAGCATTCCTCACAAGTTCCCTACATGAATTGCATAATAGAGATACAAGCAAGAATCATTAAGCAACATGAAAACTATAAGTGTTGACGAGGCATTCGTTACTATGATTGCATGAAACTTATGCCAAGAATTTGTTTAACGCGATTGTTATAAGCAACCTCCACTACTTGTGAATATAAGTTCATAACTATTATGTGAAACTCACTTATATTCTAGCGTCATATTCATGCATGAAAATTAAGCGTTCATTCTCAATAAACATACATAAATAGGATATCAATCAAATAGTTAAACAAATTGAATTCACAACTTATGAAACGTAATTAAAAGTAATCAAATCATATTGCAAGCATAAACATATATTTCGAATCACCCCCCTAGCTAGGGGGGTTTAGTTCCTCATACAAAACAAAGAGAATTGAAATTAAACATTGAAATCAAAGAAACGCCTAAACATTCCAACAACTCAAACTTGAATTGTATGAACGTTTAGGCCCTCTTCTCTTCCTCTTTATTGTAGCATAAGGTCTAGGGATAATTGGTTTGGGGGATGGAAGTGTGGAATGGAGTGAGAAGTGGAAGGGGGACTCACGGTTTTGGATTCTAAGGGGAAGTGTTTGTGTTAGTTGTGATGTGAGAAATGGAGAGATGGAATGGGGAGTGAATGAATGCAAGGGTATTTATAGGAGGAATGGAGGTGTATATGGCTATTTGTTTAAGGTGTTTGTGTGGAGGAATGATGGAGAATGCATGTGGAATGGATGCAATGATGAAGGAATAATCTGGAAAATGCAAGGTGGAAAGCTGGAAGTGTGAGTGAAGGCCACGGCAAGGGTGTTTTCTTGATGGTTTTGGGGTTGTGATGCATGTGAATGCATATGAATGATAGCTAGGGTGTGTGATGATGAGTGTATGTGGAATAAAGAATGAATGGTGGCTGAATTGAATGAGTGGGAAGCTGGAAAGTTGAAGGGGATACACGGCACAAGGTTTTCAGGATGCATGTGTGTGTGAATGGTGGTGAAAATGCATGTGATGAAGAGTGAATAAAGAAATGCATGTAGGGTTAGCTAGGTTGGCTTTGTTTGGGTGCATGTGTTGACTCAATTATATTGTTGGGAAGGCATGTGGATTAGGTGGAATGTAGGTGGGTTATAATGATGAATGCATGTGGAATTGCAAGGAGGAAAGGTGCAGAAAATGGAAAGAAATGCACGGATTAGAGAGGATGGGTGAGTGAAGTGTGTGTGAATGCATGTGAAGATGCTAATAAATAATGCATGTAGGGTTAGGAAATAAAATCATAACTTAAAGGGGAATGATTAAAGGGTGTTGAAATGTTTTGCATGGCTTTGAAGTGATTGTGGATTGGGCTAGAGTTTAAGTACATGAAATGGACCCAAATTGCTCCTCCTTGCATGGCAAGGAATGGTGTTTGTGTTAAGCCCATGGCAAGGTGTTTTGTGATTGGGTTAGGGCCATTGTTTTGTGTCTTCAAGTGCATACAAGGCCTTCAATTTCATCCAACACTTGGGCTCCAAGTATAAGCTATCCATCCTTAGCCCAATAGTGCTCCAAAACACTCCACAATGCATCCTTTCGTCAAACACGTCTTATTATCCTGAAAACACACAAAAGAAGCATAAAGGACTAAAATAACTAAAGAAACACAACGTAAATGTACGAGAATAAGCAAAGTAAGTCGCCTAAATATGCTCCTATCAATTAGTGTCAAGGTTCATAACTTGTCAAATTGATAACTGGAAGTTGATTTAAGTTGCATACATTTCATGTGTGGAAAAGAATCCCTTAGCCATTCCATTATCCATTGGTTTACATCAATTTGCTTTACAATCTGTTTTCGTTATAATCTGTCCATTTTATTGCATTTCGTCCAAATACAATTTCTCCCCATATTTTGTTAAGTTTTAGGCTTAGAATCTGTATTATCTTGTGTTTTGAAGCATTTTGAGTCAAGCCTAAACCTAATTTTCGTCCAAAGTTGAGTTTAGTGTCAAAACTGCCCAGTTTGTGTTTTTAGGCAGTTTTGAGAGTTTTTAGCTTGTTTTGAGTCCTTTGAGTCCTTTCAAACGTTTTTAAGTTTATTTTTGTTCATTTCATTGTTGTTTGCTAGTAGATTTTCATTCACACTTGTGTTATTTTATTTCAGGTAGTATATGTCAAATAAACTTGTTGAGTTAGGCCAAAGAATTGAACGGTTGAAGGGCCACACTTTGGACAATTTTGTGCCATCAAGTTCATCCTTTAGCCGTGAGGAAGAGGAAGGGAATTCACCTAGTTCAACAAGTAAAGAATCTGAGCAATTTAATTGGGAAAGAGAAGAAGAGATGGCGGGCAACGAAGATGAACTTCGAGCTTTGGAGGACTTTGCTCAACCAATCATACCAAATTCACCTTCATGCATCTTGCTGCCCACAGAAGCTAGAAACTATGATCTCAAATCTTCACATTTTCATATGTTTCCCTCATTTTATGGCTTACCTAATGAAGACCCTTTAGCTCATATTAAAGAATTTTACAATGTTGTGAGTGGTTTACCTTTGCAGGGAGTGAGTGAAGCGAATTTGAGGATGAGAGTGTTTCCTTACACCTTGAAAGATAAGGCCAAGAGTTGGTTGATGACTCTAACACCAGGTTCCCTCACCACATGGGATGCCGTGGCTAAGAAGTTCTTGGAGAAGTTCTTTTCCACTCAAAAGACAGCCACATTAAGGGGACAAATCTTCAACTTCAAACAAGATGATGGAGAACCTTTCAATGAGTGTTGGGAGCGTTTTAAAGGCCTCTTGATACAATGTCCACACCATGGGTTACCTTTTCACTTACAAATGCAAATTTTCTATGATGGACTAACCCAAACTTGTCAATCAACTGTTGATAATGCAGCAGGTGGAGCATTGAAGAAAAAGAATGCTCAAGAGTCATATAACATTTATGAGATGTTGGGGTCTAATGCTCAACACAAAGACTTAAGGGGTAAGAAAGTTGGAGTCTATGAAACAAGTTCTAATCATGAGCTTTTGTTGCAGGTAGCTAACCTAGAAAGGAAGCTTGAATCCGTGCTCAACATGGTGCCAAAAGCAAATGAAGTGTGTGCCATTTGCAACTTACCAAACCATCCTACTCATCAATGTCCATCTAGGGAGGCTTATCCCGAGTATGTTCAAGAGCAAGTGAACCTCATGAATTCTTACAATCAAAGACCAAGGAATGATATGTATTCCAATACATATAACCCGAGTTGGAGAGATCATCCCAACTTTTCATGGAAGAACAACAATCCAATCCAAAATTTCCAATCAAAACCTGCCACTACCCTTGAGGATACAGTTAAATTGTTAGCCCAAAACACCTTGCAATTCCAACATTCCACAAATAGCACTCTCCAACAACATTCAGCAGCCCTAACCAAAATGGAGACACAATTGGGGCAGATTGCAGATGCCTTGAACCAAAGAGAGGTTGGGAAGTTTCCAAGCCAACCCGTGATACTCCAAAGGAACCAAGAGCAAGCCAAAGCAATCACTACACTTAGAAGTGGTAAGGTTATTGATAATAGAGTTGGCAATGAAGTTACTAATGAATATGATCATATGAATGCAGGTGTCACTCAAGGAAACAATGAGAAATCAATTGAGGAACCAAGCCATGCCACTTCCTCACTAGAAGCACCAAATCTTCACAAGGCCGAGAAACCATACACTCCTCCAATCCCATTCCCTGGAAGACTTGCCAAGAGCAAGCAGGATAAGTCATTCAAAGAAATTTTTGATATACTAAGCAAAGTGAATGTTAACTTACCTTTACTTGATGTCATTAGGAACATGCCGGCATATGGGAAGTTCTTCAAGGAGTTAAACAGCTACAAAAGGAAGTATGGACCACATGAGAAGGTAGTGGTGTCTGAGAATGTGAGTGCAGTTTTGCAAAGAAAACTTCCACCAAAGCTCAAGGATCTAGGCAGTTTCTCTATCAACATCACCATAGGGGACAAGAAAGTAGAAAAGGCAATGCTTGATTTGGGTGCTAGCATCAACTTAATGCCTTATTCAGTGTACCTTCAACTAGGTTTGGGAGATTTGAAAGCCACCACCATTTCATTAAAACTTGCAGACAGATCAGTTAAATATCCAAGAGGTATAGTAGAAGATATCCTAGTTCAAGTTGATAAACTAATATTGCCTGCAGATTTTGTAGTGTTGGACATGGAAGAAGCTCCTATACATGATCGTGAGTTGCCTATATTGCTTGGGAGACCCTTCATGGCCACGGCCAAGACCATCATTGATGTGCAAAATGGACTCCTCACAATGACAGTGTTAGGAGAGACAGTTCAATTCAAAGTGTTTGAATCTCTTGCTCATCCTTCTTCATCTCTTGATTGTTATGCCATTGATGTGCTTGATTCACTTGTATTCTCTAAGTTCTTGCAGGCACAATCGAATGACCCATTACAAACTGTTTTGAGTCAATCTCAAGATGAGTTTGATGAAGAAGAGGCACTCATGGAAGAAGTAGCTGCCTTGGAAGCATTAGCATTGTATCCTTTGAATGTTTCACCTCTTTTAGAGCCTTTAGAATCATCAATGTCACATCTAACTCCTTCCACTGTTAAGGCACCAAAACTTGAACTTAAACCACTTCCACCACATCTAAAATATGCATATCTAGCTGAATTTGAAACTCTTCCAGTTATCATAGCCTCTGACCTCACCCCAAATGAAGAAGATAAACTAATTAGGGTGTTAAAAGAGTTCAAATTGGTTTTTGGTTGGTCTATTGCAGATATCAAGGGAATAAGCCCTACCATGTGCATGCATAGGATTCTTTTGGAGGAAGGGGCAAAAGCAACCCGTGAGCCACAAAGAAGACTTAACCCACACATGAAGGAAGTTGTTAGGAATGAGGTGTTGAAATTGTTAGATGTGGGGATCATATATCCCATTTCTGATAGCAAATGGGTGAGTGCTATTCAAGTGGTTCCTAAGAAGGTGGGAATCACTGTGATGAGGAATGAAAACAATGAGCTTGTGCCCACAAAGCCCACGGCCAGTTGGCGTGTTTGCACCGATTACAGGAAGTTGAATTCTAGCACTAGAAAAGATTACTTTCCTATGCCTTTCATAGATCAAATGCTTGAGAGATTGGCAGGTTACTCACATTATTGTTTTCTGGATGGATACTCAGGTTACAATCAAATTGCAATCGCTCCGGAGGATCAAGAGAAAACAACCTTTACTTGCCCCTTTGGCACATTTGCATACAGGAGAATGCCTTTTGGACTTTGCAATGCTCCAGCAACATTCCAAAGATGCATGTTGGCCATCTTTTCTGACATGGTAGAACGGTTCATTGAGGTATTTATGGATGATTTCTCAGTGTTTGGTTCCTCTTTTGATGAATGTCTTAACCATCTATCGTTAGTACTTCAAAGATGTCAGGAAACAAATTTGGTTCTCAATTGGGAAAAGTGCCAATTTATGGTGAAACAAGGAATTGTATTGGGGCATGTAATCTCTAGCAAAGGAATGGAGGTAGACAAATCCAAAATTGACGTCATCACCAATATGGTAGCCCCCACCACTGTGAAGGGAGTAAGAAGTTTTTTGGGCCATGCGGGTTTTTATCGTCGTTTCATTAAGAACTTTTCAATGATCACCCGTCCATTATGCAATCTGTTAGCTAAAGATGTTGTATTTCATTTTGATAAGGCTTGTATGGATGCATTCAATACTTTGAAAAATGAACTAACCTCGGCCCCTATTATTATGGCACCAGATTGGTCGTTACCTTTTGAATTAATGTGTGATGCCTCTGACTATGCTGTTGGTGCAGTTTTAGGGCAAAGGGTGAACAAGCTTCCACATGTGATCTACTATGCAAGCCGGACTCTGCATGATGCTCAACTTAACTATTCCACAACTGAAAAGGAGTTGCTTGCTGTTGTTTTTGCCTTAGAAAAGTTTAGGTCATATCTTGTGGGATCTAAAGTTATTGTGTTTTCTGATCATGCAGCCATTAGGTATTTGATGACAAAGAAGGATGCTAAACCACGCTTGATTAGATGGATACTCTTACTACAAGAGTTTGACTTGGAAATTCGAGATAAGAAGGGCAGTGATAATGTTGTGGCTGACCATTTGTCCAGGCTTAATGAAAACCATGGAGTGGGACAACCTTTGCCCCTAAATGAATCATTTCTAGATGAACAACTCTTTGTTGTTCAAGAAAAAGAACCATGGTATGCGGACTTTGTGAATTATCTTGCCTGTGGTATAATGAGAAATGACCTTTCTTTTCAGGAAAGAAAGAAGTTCCTTGCCATGGTGAAGCACTACGTTTGGGACGAACCATATTTGTTTAAATACTGCCCTGATCAAATCATTAGGAGATGTGTCCCAGAGAGTGAGCAACAAAGCATTCTAACATTTAGCCATACATTGGCGTGTGGAGGACATTTTGGTGCCAAAAAGACATCTCTAAAGGTTTTACAATCTGGTTTCTTTTGGCCTACTTTATTCAAGGATGCGTTTGATTTTTGCTCTAAGTGTGATAGGTGCCAGAAGATGGGGAACATTAGTCGAAGAAATGAAATGCCATTGAACAACATTTTGGTAGTGGAGCTCTTTGATGTTTGGGGAATTGACTTCATGGGACCATTTCCATCCTCCTTTGGCTATTTATACATATTAGTGGCAGTGGATTACGTATCCAAATGGGTTGAAGCCATTGCTACAAGAACTAATGATCATAAGGTTGTGTTGAATTTTCTTAAAGATGTGATTTTTTGTAGGTTTGGAACCCCAAGAGCTATTATTAGTGATGGTGGCAGCCATTTCTGCAACAAACCCTTTGAATCCTTGATGAAGAAGTACAATATCAACCACAAAGTGGCAACCCCGTACCATCCTCAAACCTCAGGACAAGTGGAGATTAGCAATAGGGAGATCAAGAACATCTTGATGAAGACCGTGAGCCCTACAAGGAAGGATTGGTCATTGAGGTTGAATGATGCACTATGGGCATATAGAACAGCATACAAGACCCCCATTGGCATGAGTCCTTATCGCCTTGTGTTTGGGAAAGCTTGTCATTTGCCAATGGAGCTTGAACACCGTGCATATTGGGCCATCAAGAAGTTCAACTTTGATTACAAGGATGCTGGAATAGCAAGGAAGCTCCAACTTAATGAGTTGGAAGAGCTTAGAAATGAAGCATATGAGAATGCCAAAATCTACAAGGAACGGACTAAGCTCTATCATGACAAGGCCATCCTAAGGAAAGAGTTTCACCAAGGTATGAAAGTACTTTTGTTTGACTCACGTTTGAGACTTTTTCCAGGAAAATTGAAGTCTAGGTGGGTGGGACCATTCAAAGTATTACAAACATTTCCCCACGGAGTTGTGGAGATAGAGAACATTAAGAATGGCACCTCTTTTAAAGTCAATGGGCAGCGTTTGAAACCATACTTGGATAAAGGGGATGAAGAGCAAGTGTATCAAGTCGTGGATGTTCTTGAATTTACAACACCATGAGCAAGCTACCATGTCTTGCCTAGACATTAAATAAAGCGCTTACTAGGAGGCAACCTAGTGTGGTTTGTGTTCTTTCTTTATGTTGTGTTTTTGTTGTTACCATTCCATATTCTTTGCCTACTTACATTGCATACAATTTTAAACATCGAGGACAATGTTTAGGATAGGTTTGGGGGTGTGGGATGGAAGGTTTGTTTTTTGTGTTTGTTCTAAGTGTTAGTTTTGGTTAAGGGTGTTTTTGCATGCTAATACGAATGTATATGAGGACTATGTTTGAAAGCAAACGATTGGGTTGCTATGAAAAAGGGTTGCATCTTGTTGTCATGTATAAAGCTATAACTCTTGAAATTATGATGATAGAGTTACCATACTCAAATTCTGGAAGAAGAATTGTGGAGACTACCCTAGTGAGTTATTTTGAGCTTAATTGCGTCTTTGAGAGGGTTTAAATTGTTTCTACTTCTATCTTTTTCTTTCAATTTCACTTTAAATGATCTCATTACTTCTATCTTGATTGGATACTAAGAATTACTCTCTTTGCAGATACCATGTGTTTAGTATCATTCATGAATGAACTCAATGAGATGATGTTAGGCTATGCATGTTTTAACTACTAAAAGGCTTAAATCCTACCCATTTGTGTGCTACATTCACCCTTGTTGCAGCCAAACACTTTAGCCTAATTCTTTCATCACCCACACTATACTCTACCCATTCTAGCCCATTACAAGCCATACCTTATAGTTTGGGGAATACCAAGGTAATGAAGACTAAAGGTAAATTGAGCTTAGAACAAGATTGTGGCATGTACCGAGGGCACCTATGTTGAAGATGTTTCTAAAAAAAAAAAAAAAAAAGTTATAAAAAAAAAAGAAGAGAAGAGAATTAAAGTGGATACAAGTTCCAAATCCCCTCATTATAAGACTTAGGGCCTGGATGCCAAAAACAAAGAAGAAAGAAAACAAATGCAAGTGAAGAGCATGATCCTCAAGAACACTTTGGTATGCCCCAAGCTCTAGTATTTCATATCACTTCTTTCGTAACCTATAACCTAAGCCTTACATTACAATCTTGAGAAAAGACCTAGCTGATCATTGAGGATGTATTCATGAGGTGATGGTAAGTGTGTGTGTTATCTAAATTCTTAGCATTTGATTCATTTCATGAGATCTACTCAGAAATTGTGCTTCCATTCCAGATTTCATATGTGAGAATTTTGATTCCCTTTACATAATTTCACTCATATATGGTTGTGGAGGGATTAAACCTTAGGATCTGAGTGAAAATTTTGAGTGAAATCTGTGAGGAGTAGAGTTGAGGCGAATTCTATCTGAAGCATTTGGGTATGGTGACCTTGAAGTTGTAAGACATGGAGAAATATCTTTATACGTTACAATTGATACGATTCTTTGAAGTAGAAATCTTTTGAGTTGAATGAATGACAAAATCTTCATTGGTTCTTATTAGTTTGTTTAAAGCATGTTTTAACCAAGTTGTTTGCAGATTTTGTAAATGTTTGTGGGTGTCATCACTGTAAGCCCTCAGGAGACACAACTCCTCCAACTAGGGACACCTAGAGGTTCAAAGGCTTGTTGCACATGCTCAGTGCAATCGTTTGGCCAGCGAAAGTGGTTTAGTTAGATGTTTGTGTTTTGTGTGTTTTAGTTTTAAGTTTGCTCGAGGACTAGCAAAAACCAGGTTTGGGGGTATTTGATAAGTCACATTTTGCATGCATTTATATCTTCCTTATTTGGTGTCTTTGTGATTGTTTTGGATTAAACTAGTTGCATTTTACACTATTTGGTGTTAGTGTGCAGCCAAGGGTGAACTTGGATCAATGGGAAGGCAAATGAAGTAAAAACATTCCAGAAAAGATGTGAAGTGTTAAGAGATGCAATTCAGCCATATTGGGTGATTCTAAACAAAGCAAAAGCATGGAAGTCACCTATGTGGTTCCAACATCAAAACATGCATTCACATGCATGTCACAACCTTGGCCGTGTGTTCCCATATCATCCCATCATTTGATGCAATTCTAGCACCAAATCAGATTCCTCACAATCCCATTTCCATCACTTAATTCATTTCAGCCATTTTGACACCAACAAACACAAACATCCATTCCGTGCACTCCATTACATTTCTACACTTCATCTTTACAGAAATTCACATGCATTGTGATTAAACAAGTAACTCCTTGCAGCCATCATTTCAGAAATCCAACTCATCCCTTTGTCCATGCCGTGTGTTCTTCCCATTTCCAGATTTGTATAAACATTTTCTGGTGCTCCAATTCACCTTTGCAGGTTCCACTCACTTGTTGCAGCAAGGGCACATGCATTTTGATTAAACAAACCACATGCTTGCAGACCTTGTCCAGGCCATGCGTCCACTACCTCAGAAACCCATCATTCCATCTGATTTATGCTCAGCCATCTGAGTTAAACAAATGCAAGATCCAATCTGATTGTTGGAGACACATTCTTTTTGATAAAACAAGTCTCATTGGACATAGGAAAGGCCCGCAAGTTTTCTTCTTTTTCATTCCATTACACACATACATTCTCTCCATTTTCGATTGCATTCTACATTCTCTCATTTTTCACAGAAACTGTCCTTGGCATTCATTCCATTATTATTCACCCATAGCGGCTCCATTTCACCCGATTCTCTGTCCATTCTCTGCCCATTTGCTCTCCCCTTTGCAGAAAACATACCAAGTGGATCTAATTCAGTTGCACCATACTTGGAGAACCAACCCCGAAGGCCACTCCTCAAGGACTTCAAAATCAGTTTTGCTTCAAGGGTTTATTCTTATTAATTCTATGCTCATTCATGTTTTATATTTTTATGATAAATCTTTTGTAAACATGAATTGTAACTAATCCTCCTCTAGGGATTCGATGTAACCTTGCAAAGTTTGCCATGTAATTAAGTTAGAATGCTCAATTTGTCCATCTATTTCTTGTTTCATTCTCTGATTTAATGGTGATTTAGTGTGTTGATTTTAATGTTTGATCATCATTTGAATTAATCACTAAGTTGTGTAGCCAAGATTAAGACACACATCATGCATAATCTTGGTAGATATGTGAATGAATGAAGGGAAGGTTTAGCATACATCCTGCCGAGTTATTCCCTTTGGTTTTATGAAAGTTTCTTGTGCATTACATAATCTTGATTATGAACCAAAGTTGCACATCACAATTAGGTTCATGATTAGAGACATTTGATCAAATCCACACATCATATGGTTGATCATATCCAAGTGAAACAAACTCAAGAAATAGGTAGATGAATGAGTACAAACTAACTTGACAAACATGGACTTAGTTAAGCAATGGTGAACCCGAATCCCTAGCTTCATTTCCATTGATACTATCCCATTACATTAGTTGTTGATTCATTTATTTGTGTTTACTTCATTTTTTCATGCTTTCAAGTTACACCAACAAATCTGTCTATTTAGACTAGTTTGATTCATTTCCAAATCTGCCTAGTTTGTTTAGTTTGATTCATTTCTTAGAGTTCTTGCAAAACAAGTAATTACATAGGTCCAATTAGTCCCTGTGGATTCGACACCCTTGCTTATGCCATTATACTAAATATATTCTAGCATTAGGGAGGAAATATACATCAACATACACACACAAATTAAACCCTCTTTTTGTCAAATTGTAGTATATGTATAAGTAGGGATCGTTCTGGACCGGGGATTAGGAGGGATTGCTAATCACTTGGATTTGACTCAAAAACATAAAAACAAAGTTAAAAAAAAACATTCACAAAGACTCAAAGGACTCAAAACAAGTTCAAAAGACTCAAAACTGCCTAAAAACACTACCTAGGCAGTTTCTGACCATAAACCCAATGTTGGACGAATTTAAGATTATGGCTTGATTCATGATAAGTCATATTTTGCATGCATGTATATCTTTCTTATTTGGCGTTTTTGTATTGTTTTTGGATTAAACTAGTTGCATTTTACATTGTTTGGTGTTAGTGTGCAGCCAAGTGTGTATTAAAATCAATTGGAGGGCAAATGAAGGAATGTGGTGCAATTCGGCCATATTGGGTGAATCTAAACAAGGCAAAAAGAGTGAAGTCAGATTGGGTGGTTCTAACACCAAAACATACATTCACATGCATGTTCAAATACCTTGCCAAGTACTCACATGCATTTCCAATTCATTCAATTCCATCCCGTGCACTTCCACACCCATTCCCATTAACTAAACCTTTCAGCCATATTTACACCAACAAACATCATCATACCGTGCACTCCCATGTGATTCCAAGGCAGAAATCCACATGCATCTCAATTAAACATTCCATGCCATTTCAGCACTCCTTCAAGTCCATCCCGTGCACTTCCATTCCCATTTCCAGATTATTATAACCAGTTCAGATTGTCCACTCCCTTGTGGCAGACTTTGCACATGTATCTTGGATTAAATAACCACATACCTGCAGATCATGTCCATTCCTTGCATCCTTTATTCCAGAAATTCACTCATTCCATCATTCCATGCCGTGTGCTTTCTTCACCTTTCCAGAATTTGTACAAACAATTCACCTTGGCAGATTCCACTCACTTGTTGCTGCAAGGGCACATGCATTTTGATTAAACAAACCACACCTTTGCAGACCTTGTCCATGCCGTGAGAACAACACCTCAGAAACCCATTCAATTCCAGCTCATTTGATGCTATTCCATGTCACTTGTGCAGATAGAGATCCAATCTGAATGTGAGAGCCACATTCAGAAATTCACTAAGGGAGACTCACTCATTTTCTCTCTCGGAATTATTCTATTACACACACCTTTCTTGCACCACTTCTGATTATCATCCACACTCATTCTCCCTCTCCATTCCATTTTTTGGCATTCGGCATTCTTTGCCTTTCATAGAAACTGTCCATTTTCTCTACCATTCACAGAACTTGTTCTTCAACCAGTCCATTACACACCCATAACCTCTCCCATTTCACTCCATTCACTGTCCATTTTCTGTCCCAAGGGCAGAAACCATTCAACCAAGCCATTCTACCTTCATCCGCACCACATTTGGAGAAGCAACACCAAGGAACTCTTCAAGGACTTCAACATCAGTTTTGCTTCAAGGGTTTCTCCTTCTTAATCTTATGTTCACTCATGTTATTTATTTTTATGTTAAACCTTTGTAAACATGAAGTGTAACTAATCTTCCTCTAGGGATTCGATGTAACCTTGCAAAGTTTGCCATGTAATTAAGTTAGAATGCTCAGTTTGTCCATCTATTTCTTGTTTCATTTTCTGTTTTAATGGTGACTTAGTGTGTTGATTTTAATGTTTGATCATCATTTGAATTAATCACAAAGTTGTGTAGCCAAGATTAGAACACACATCATGCATAATCTTGGTAGATATGTGAATGAATGAAGGGAGTGTTTAGCACACATCCTGCCGAGTTATTCCCTTTGGTTTTATGAAAGTTTCTTGTACATTACATAATCTTGATTATGAACCAAAGTTGCACATCACAATTAGGTTCATGATTAGAGACATTTGATCAAATCCACACATCATATGGTTGATCATATCCAAGTGAAACAAACTCAAGAAATAGGTAGATGAATGAGTACAAACTAACTTGACAAACATGGACTTAGTTGAGCAATGGTGAAACCGAATCCCTAGCTTCATTTCCATTGATACTATCCCATTACATTAGTTGTTGATTCATTTATTTGTGTTTACTTCATTTTCTCATGCTTTCAAGTTACAACAACAAATCTGTCTATTTAGACTAGTTTGATTCATTTCCAAATCTGCCTAGTTTGTTTAGTTTGATTCATTTCTTAGAGTTCTTGCAAAACAAGTAGTTACATAGGTCCAATTAGTCCCTGCGGATTCGACACCCTTGCTTGTGCCATTATACTAAATATATTCTAGCATTAGGAAGGAATTATACATCAACAAAAATGGCGCCGTTGCCGGGGACTGATTTCAGTCCCTTGTAATTGCTTGTTTGCTTGCTTGCTATTTTGATTAGTGTCAAGGTTCATAACTTGTCAAATTGATAACTGGAAGTTGATTTAAGTTGCATACATTTCATGTGTGGAAAAGAATCCCTTAGCCATTCCATTATCCATTGGTTTACATCAATTTGCTTTACAATCTGTTTTCGTTATATCTGTCCATTTAATTGCATTTCGTCCAAATACAATTTCTCCCCATATTTTGTTGAGTCTTAAGCTTAGAATCTGTCTTATCTTGTGTTTTGAAGCATTTTGAGTCAAGCCTAAACCTAATTTTCATCCAAAGTTGAGTTTAGTGTCAAAACTGCCCAGTTTGTGTTTTTAGGCAGTTTTGAGAGTTTTTAGCTTGTTTTGAGTCCTTTGAGTCCTTTCAAACGTTTTTAAGTTTATTTTTGTTCATTTCATTGTTATTTGCTAGTAGATTTTCATTCACACTTGTGTTATTTTATTTCAGGTAGTATATGTCAAATAAACTTGTTGAGTTAGGCCAAAGAATTGAACGGTTGAAGGGCCACACTTTGGACAATTTTGTGCCATCAAGTTCATCCTTTAGCCGTGAGGAAGAGGAAGGGAATTCACCTAGTTCAACAAGTAAAGAATCTGAGCAATTTAATTGGGAAAGAGAAGAAGAGATGGCGGGCAACGAAGATGAACTTCGAGCTTTGGAGGACTTTGCTCAACCAATCATACCAAATTCACCTTCATGCATCTTGCTGCCCACAGAAGCTAGAAACTATGATCTCAAATCTTCACATTTTCATATGTTTCCCTCATTTTATGGCTTACCTAATGAAGACCCTTTAGCTCATATTAAAGAATTTTACAATGTTGTGAGTGGTTTACCTTTGCAGGGAGTGAGTGAAGCGAATTTGAGGATGAGAGTGTTTCCTTACACCTTGAAAGATAAGGCCAAGAGTTGGTTGATGACTCTAACACCAGGTTCCCTCACCACATGGGATGCCGTGGCTAAGAAGTTCTTGGAGAAGTTCTTTTCCACTCAAAAGACAGCCACATTAAGGGGACAAATCTTCAACTTCAAACAAGATGATGGAGAACCTTTCAATGAGTGTTGGGAGCGTTTTAAAGGCCTCTTGATACAATGTCCACACCATGGGTTACCTTTTCACTTACAAATGCAAATTTTCTATGATGGACTAACCCAAACTTGTCAATCAACTGTTGATAATGCAGCAGGTGGAGCATTGAAGAAAAAGAATGCTCAAGAGTCATATAACATTTATGAGATGTTGGGGTCTAATGCTCAACACAAAGACACACCTAAACATTCCAACAACTCAAACTTGAATTGTATGAACGTTTAGGCACTCTTCTCTTCCATTCCTCATACGTACAAAACAAAGAGTATTGAAATTAACATTGAAATCAAAGAAACACCTAAACATTCCAACAACTCAAACTTGAATTGTATGAACGTTTAGGCACTCTTCTCTTCCTCTTCGTTGTAGCACAAGGTCTAAGGATAGTTTGATGGTGTGAACGGTTTGGGGAGTGGTGAAAATGGAAGGATGGTGTTTGGATTGTAAGGGAAACTCACGGCACAAAGGGGGAAGTGTTGGTGGTATGTACAATGGAATGGAAGTGTTTATGGAATGGATGAATTTCTGGCACAAAGGCCTTATTTCTGTGGTGAATGGATCCCCCCTTTTGTGGCTGCAATGAAGGGTTATTTATAGGTGAAATGGGGGGAACATGACAGCTAGGAGGGTGGTGGAAATCTGGAATGGTGATGGGAGATGCATGTGGCTGATTTATGCATGTGATTAAAGGGTGGAAATGCATGTGCTTTGAATAAGTGGCTGCATGTGCAAGGGGACAATCTGGAAATGAGATGGGAGATGCATGTGGCTGAAATGAATGTGTTTGCATGTGACTTAAAGCTAGGGTGAATGATGATAAATGCATGTGGATGGAAATAATGAAGGGTGAATGTGCATGTGCTGCAATGGGTTGGGAAAACATGTGAGGGAATGATTAAGGTGAATGAATAATGAAATGGGAAAGCATGTGCAAAAGGGGAATGCATGTGGCTGCAAGGTTTTGTGTTAGGTGATGGGTGCATGTTAAGTGATAAGTGATTATGATAAGTGATGATGATAAGTGATAAGTGATAAGTGATAAGTGATATGATATGTGGTTATGATAAGTGATAAGTAGTGATGATAAGTAATGATATGTGGGAGTGTGGCTGAAATGAAGGAGTGGAATGTTGGAATGTTATGCACGGCTAAGGAAATTGGAAAGGTTTAAATGTCCTAAAACTAAAGGGAACAAGGTTCCAACACTTTGGTCTTCAATTAGGTCTTCAATTTCGTCCAACACTTTGGCGCCAAGCATAAGCTATCCATCCTTAGCCCAAAAGTGCTCCAAAAGTCTCCAAAATGCATCTTTTTGCTCCTTTAGCCCTTTGGACCTACAAACACACGAAAATAGCTTAAAGGACTAAAATAACTAAAGAAACATAACGTAAATGCACGAGAACAAGCCATTTAAGTCGCATGAATATGCTCCTATCACATATTCATGCATGAAAATTAAGCGTGCACTCTCAATAAACATACATAAATAGGTTATCAATAAAACAGTTAAACAAATTGAATTCACAACTTATGAAACGTAATTAGAAGTAATCAAATCAAAATGCAAGTATAAACATATATTTCGAATCACCCCCTAGCTAAGGGGGGTTTAGTTCTTCATAACATTGAAATCAAAGAAACACCTAAACATTCCAACAACTCAAACTTGAATTGTATGAACGTTTAAGCACTCTTTTCTTCCATTCCTCAAACATACAAAACAAAGAGAATTGAATTTAAACATTGAAATCAAAGAAACACCTAAACATTCCAACAACTCAAACTTGAATTGTATGAACGTTTAGGCCCTCTTCTCTTCCTCTTTATTGTAGCACAAGGTCTAAGGATAGTTTGATGGTGTGAATGGTTTGGGGAGTGATGGAAATGGAAGAGGAGTGGTGTTTGGATTTGTAGGGAAACTCACGGCCAAGGGGATGTTTCTTGGTGTGAATGGATGATTTTCTGAAATGTGGAAGAATGAATGAGAATGAATGCAATGGATGCTTATTTATAGGTGAAATGGGGGGAACATGACAGCTAGGAGGGAATGTGGCTGCATGTTTGAATGATTAAAGGATGCATGTGGGTTGGAATTGCATGTGCAATGAATATGTGGCTGCATGTGCAAGGGGACAATCTGAAAATGCATGTGAAAGCATGTGTTGGCTGCAATGATGAAATGGATGGGAGTGCATGTGGCTTAATTAATTAAAGGGAGTGCATGTGCAATGTTTTAAAGGATGGAATGCATGTGAATATGATGGAAATCTGATATGGTGATGGGAGATGCATGTGGCTGATTTATGCATGTGATTAAAGGGAGTGCATGTTTGAATGATTAAAGGGACATGTGGGGGTAGAAATGATGAATGAAATGCATGTGAATGACAGCTAGATTGAATTAATTAAAGGGAGTGCATGGCAAGGTTGTTGTTGGTGCAATGATGGAGGAACAAGTGCATGTGGTTGAAATGTGGAAGGTGTGTGGCTACTTCAAGTAGGAATCCTTGTGACATCAACTCTTCAATTTCGTCCATTCCTTTTGCTCCAAGTATAAGTTATCCCTTCCAAGTCCAATTTTGCTCCAAAATGCTCCAAAATGCATCTTTTTGCTTCCTTAGCCACATGAACCTAAAAACACACGAAAATGGCTTAAACGCCAAAAACAACTATGAATTAACAATATAAATGCACGAAAACAAGCTAAGTAAGTCGCCTAAATATGCTCCTATCATAAGTAAACCCTAATCTAATAAACCCTAGGACTATATAAACATATTTTCAGCCACAAATTCGTACCACCCCCTTATGCTATTCAGAAACCCTTGTGCCGCACCTCCATTCTCCATTCTACACATCCACACATCTCCCTACACATCCATACAACTCTGCCGCACCTTCCCCACCATAATCAACCATCCTCCATCCCTCCAAACAAGAAAACACCACCCAAAACCACCAATTCCATCACCCAAACTTTGTGCCGCAGCAAGGAGGAGGAAGAGGAGCCAATCTGTGCATCGAATTCATCTTGGATTGCTGAGCATTTAGGTGTATTCTTTCTTATGATTTCAATGTTTAAATTCAATACTTTTTGTTATGCAAGCATGAGGAACTAATCCCCCCTTTGGCTAGGGGGGAATTTCGAAACCATGGTTATATTTGCATGATGATTTGATTACTTTCAGTTGTGATTTCATGAATGATGAATTCAATTTACTTATCTATTTTAATTAAAACTAGTTTATGTATATGAATTGAGAGTGCACGCTTGATTTGCATGCATAAACATGATGCTAGGGTATGAGGGAACTTCACCTAATCGTTGGGAACTTATATCCATGAGTAGTTAAGATTGTTGGTCGCAATTATGTTAAGTAAACTCTTGGCATAAGTATCATGCGCTTTCATAGTTACGAATGCCTCGTCAACACCTATGATTTCCATAGAACCTAATGATCTTTGATTGTCTTTCTATTATGCGCTTTCATATAGAGAACTTTTAAGGAATAATTTGATTGCAATGCGCTAATTCCATTCAATTCAATGACCTAAGGGAAATCTGAGAGTTAATTTAAGCGTACCTAATTAACTTGGGGTGTTGAGGTTCATAAATTCATCGAATAAGCAACTTGAGATTATTTTGTATGCAAGTATGCCATGTGTGGAGAAAAACCTCCTAGCCATCTCACCATCCACTTAATTTTATCAAATTCGCCTAAATCTGCCTATTTTACATATTCGTTTTGTTTGTTTGATTTTCGTCCAAAACCAAATCCCCAATTGTCTTAGAGTGTCTAATTGGTCCAAATATGTTTTAGATTGTGCTTTTAAGAGTTTTGAGTCAAGTTAGAATCAATTTTCGTCCAAATTTGTGTTTAGGCTCAAAACCGCCCAGATTGTGTTTTTAAGGCAGTTTTGAGTGTTTTTAGCCTATTTTGAGTCTTGTGAACGTAGTTGAGTCTTTTTACGTGAGTTTAAGTGTTTGAAAGGTTAATTTTAGTTATTTGAGTCAGTTTAGAGTGTTTAGCAAGCCCTCCTAATCCCCGGTGTAAGAACGATCCCTACTTATTTATATGCTACAATTGTCAAAAGAGGGTTAATTTGTGTGTTAAGTTAATTTTCGCATCAGAAATCTGCCATTGGAGTGTGGAGAGTTTCTAGGTGCATTCTATCCTTTGTCTTAGTTCAATGTTTAAATTTAATTATCTTTGTTTTGCGAACATGAGGAACTAATTTCTTTTTAGTTGGAGGTGAATTCGAAGCCATGATAATATGTTTTATATGAATTGATTACGTCCGGTTATTATTTCTTAAGGCATAAATGTGATTTGCTTATTGATAGGAGCATATTCATGCGACTTAAATGGCTTGTTCTCGTGCATTTACATTATGTTTCTTTAGTTATTTTATTACTTTAAGCTATTTTCCGTGTTTGTAGGTCCAAAGGGCTAAAGGAGCAAAAAGATGCATTTTGGAGACTTTTGGAGCACTTTTGGGCTAAGGATGGATAGCTTATGCTTGGAGCCAAAGTGTTGGACGAAATTGAAGACCTCATTGAAGACCAAAGTGTTGAAACCTTGTTCCCTTTAGTTTTAGGACATTTAAACCTTTCCTATATCCTTAGCCGTGCATAACATTCCAACATTCCACTCCTTCATTTCAGCCACACTCCCACATATCATTACTTATCATCACCACTTATCATATCATTCACTTATCATATCATTCACTTATCATATCATTCACTTATCATATCATACACTTATCACTTATCACAACAACAACCTTGCACATGCACATTCATCCACCTTTCTCCCAAATCATCCACATGCACCCATCACCAAACACTTACCTTTGCCGTGACTCTTCACTCCCATTTCCAGCTTTTCCTTTGCATTTCCCTTTTCATTTCAGCCACATGTATTCATCATTGCAGCCACCATTCATCCCAGTTGTCAATCACATACTTTCCCATTGTATATTTCATCCACATGCATCTTTAAACAACAAACAAATCATCCACACAATCTGCCATCATTCACACAAACACCATCATTGCCGTGCATCCCATTCCATCTCCCATTTCAGATTGCATTCCATTCATTCCAACCAAGCCACATGCACTCCCATTAATTAATTCATCCTAGCTGTCAAAGCACATGCACATTCACCCTAATCATTCACATAACTTTAATTCACATGCAAACACATTGCATTACCATTCACCACTAGAAAATCACCATCATTGCCGTGAGTTTCATACACTTTCCAGCCATTCCACATGCCATTGTCATTCCACTTCATTTCACCTTCATTTCCAGATTGTCCCCTTGCACATGCAGCCACATATTCATTGCACATGCATTTCCAACCCACATGCATCCTTTAATCATTCAAACATGCAGCCACATTCCCTCCTAGCTGTCATGTTCCCCTCATTTCACCTATAAATAAGCATCCATTGCATCCATTCTCATACACACTTCCATTTCAGAAACTCATCCATTGCAGAAATGTAGACACCAAACACTTCCCTTTGGCCGTGAGTCTCCCTTACAATCCAAACACCATCCTTCCATTTCCACCACTCCTCTTCCATTCATCCACCACTCCCCAAACCATTCACACCATCAAACTATCCTTAGACCTTGTGCTACAACGAAGAGGAAGAGAAGAGTGCCTAAACGTTCATACAATTCAAGTTTGAGTTGTTGGAATGTTTAGGTGCTTCTTTGATTTCAATGTTTAAATTCAATACTCTTTGTTTTGTACGAATGAGGAATGGAAGAGAAGAGTGCCTAAACGTTCATACAATTCAAGTTTGAGTTGTTGGAATGTTTAGGTGTTTCTTTGATTCTCTTTATTTTGTACGTATGAGGTACTAAACCCCCCTTGGCTAGGGGGGGATTTGAAATAAATGTTTATGCTTGCATTTTGATTTGATTACTTCTAATTGCGTTTCATAAGTTGTTGATTCAATTTGTTTAACCGTTTGATTGATAACTTATTTATGTATGTTTATTAAGAATGTGCGCTTAATTTTCATGCATGAATATGACGCTAGAATATAAGTGAGTTTCACCTAATCGTTATGAACTTATATTCACAAGTAGTGGAGGTTGCTTATAAACAATCGCGTTAAATGAATTCTTGGCACGAGTTTCATGCTCATCATAGTAACGAATGCCTCGTCAACACTTATAGTTTTCATAATGCTTAATGATCTTTGATTGTATCTTTATTGTGCTGTTCACGTAAAGGACTTTTGGAGAATGTAGTGAATTGCGTTGCGCTAACCCATCCAATTCATTAACTTAAGGAAAACTTGACGGTTAATTTAAGCGGACCTAATTGACCCGGGGTGATGAGTTTCATAATTTATTGAAATGCAATTGGAAATCGTTTTATTATGCAAGTATAACATATGTGGAGATGAACCCCATAGCTAACTTTCCATCCATTCAATTCCATCAATTTGTTCTTTCTTTTCTTGTTTCTGTTTTCATGTTTAATTTAACTTGTTGTTCAATTATGTTAAACATGTGGAACTAATTTCTTTTTAGTTAGAGGCGAATTTGAAGCCATGGACATATGTTGGTTATGATTTGATTTACTCCAGTTATGAATTCATGAACTTTAGATGTGGGTTACTTTTCTGTTTTGATTAAGAACTTGTTTATGTATGTGGGTTGAGGGTCGACACTTAATTTGCATGCCTAAACTTGATGCTAGGATTTAAGGGAATTTCACCTAATCGTTATGAACTTATATTCATGAGTAGTAAAAATCGCTAGTCACGATTGTGTTTAGTAAACCCTAGGCTGGATTAACATGTGTATTCCATAGTTATGAATGCCTAGTCGATGTTTATGATTTCCGTTGAACTTAATGATCTTTGTTGAATGTCTCTATCATGCGTATTCCATGTTAGGGACTTTGATTAGGAATAATTTGGTTGTAATGCGTATCCCATTCAATCCAATGAATCTAGGGAAATCTGAAGGTTAATTTAAGCGTACCTAATTAACTTGGAGCATTTTCATTCATCGTTTGTTGAAGTCATAATTGGGAGTCAAATTATGTGCTTATGTTCATGTGTGGATAAGGAACCCTCTAACTAGTTTTTCATCATTCTATTTTATCAATTTCGTTTTTATAATCTGTTTTAATTAGAATCTGCGCATTTAGTTTAAATTCATCCAAAACCATTCCCCCATTTATTTTAAAGTGTTAGATTAGTTAGAAATACATTTAGTTTGTGTTTTTAAGAGTCTTGAGTCAAGTTACATCTTAAATTCGTCCAAAATTGGGTTTAAGGTCAGAAACTGCCTAGTTAGTGTTTTTAGGCAGTTTTGAGTCTTTTGAACTTGTTTTGACACTTAATTTGCATGCATGAATTTGATGCTAGAATATAAGGGGGTTTCATATAATAGTTATTCACTTATATTCACAAGTAGTGGAGGTTGCTAGTCACAATCGCGTTAAGTAAATCCTTGGTATGAGTCTCATGTGTTTCATAGTGATGAATGCCTTGTCAATGCTTATAGTTTTCACAAAACTTAATGACTTTTGATATGTATCTAATATAAAAAACTTGAAAAAGATAATTTGGTTTAGATGCGTATTCCATCTAATTCAATGAAATAAGGAAAACTTGAGGGTTAGTTGTGCGATGCAACTAATTTGGGGCATTGTCATTCATAGTCTAAAGGAATAATAATTGGACATTGGTTTGTATGCATATATCATGTATGGAGAAGGACCCTCTAACTAACCTTTTACCCATTTATTTTACTTAAATTCGTTTTTCAAAAGTGTTTTCTATAAAGTTTTTGTTTTAAGTTTAAAATTCGTCAAAAACAATCGCCAAGTCTTCATATTTGAGTCAAAACCTGTTTTCTTTTAGTCCTTTGAGTCAAGTCAAGTCCTATTTTCGTCCAAATCACTTATTGAGTCTAAAATTGAGTCTTTTTTATTATTGGTTGCTGTTTTAAGTGTCCAAAGTTAGTTTTGAGTCTATAGAGTCTAGTTTAGTGTTTTTGAGTCTTATTTAATAGCTGTTGGGTTTCACCGGAGTCACGGTGGTGAAGAATGAAGAGAATGAACTTGTGCCTACACGCATTCAAACCGATTGGAGAGTGTGCATTGACTATAGGAAGCTAAATGCCACAACAAGGAAAGATCACTTTCCTTTGCCATTCATCGATCAAATGCTTGAAAGGTTAGCCGGTCATTCCTTTTATTACTTTCTTGATGGTTATTCGGGTTATAATCAAATAGTCATAGCGCCAGATGATCAAGAAAAGACCACCTTTACTTGTCCATTTGGTACTTTTGCATATCGTCGTATGCCATTTGGTTTATGCAATGCACCGGCCACTTTCCAACGATGCATGGTAAGTATATTCTCGGATTATGTTGAGAAAATAATTGAAGTGTTTATGGACGATTTTAGTGTGTTTGGAGACTCATTTGATGATTGTTTGCATAATCTTACTTTAATCTTGAAAAGATGCATGGAAACTAACCTTGTTTTGAATTGGGAAAAATATCATTTTATGGTTAAACAAGGCATAGTTTTGGGTCATATCATCTCTGAAAAAGGAATTGAAGTTGATAAGTCTAAAATAGATCTTGTACGTTACTTACCCTCTCCTACTTCGGTTAGAGAGGTTCGTTCTTTTCTTGGCCATGCAGGATTCTATAGGTGATTTATCAAGGATTTCTCCAAGAGTGCACAACCCCTATGCCGTCTCCTACAAAAAGAAGTGGCTTTTGAGTTCAACGAGGAGTGTGAGACGGCATTCAAGCATCTCAAAGACATGCTTACCACGGCAGCCATTATCATTCCACCAGATTGGACATTGCCTTTTGAGCTAATGTGTGATGCATTCGATTATGCAATAGGGGTTGTTTTGGGCCAAAGGAAGAACAAGCAACCACACGTCATATATTATGCTTCCCGGACCCTAAATGATGCTCAATTAAACTACTCTACCACTGAAAAAAGAACTTCTTGCCGTTGTGTTTGTTTTAGATAAGTTTCGTTCATATTTACTTGGCACTAAACTAATTGTATATTCTGACCATGCAGCTCTAAGGTACTTATTCACCAAAAAGGAGGCCAAACCAAGGCTAATTCGATGGATGCTTCTTCTCCAAGAGTTTGACATTGAAATTTGATAGGAGCATATTCATGCGACTTAATTAGCTTGTTCTCGTGCATTTATGTTGTGTTTCCTTAGTTATTTTAGTGTTTAAAGTCACTTTTGTGTATTTTCAGATTATAAGGCCAAAGTGTGCAAGAAGATGCAAATTGGAGTCTTTTGGAGCAAAAGAGGAATGAATGAGTTGAAGACTTGAAGAAACGATGAATTCCTACTCAAACGAGGATTCCTACTCCAACAAGGATTCCTACTTGAAGTAGGAAAGTTAACCCTAGGTTTCTCGTTTTGGTAACCTTTCCTAATCTGAAATGTCTGTATTTTCTAGCCACTTTGAAGGCCTTGTATGCACTTTAGGACACAAAACAAAGGCCCTAGCCCACTTTAAAGCCTTAGCCGTGGCCTTTCCCTTCTCCCCTTCCCTTGCCGTGCAAGGGGGGGCATTTTTGTCCCCTTTTATGCACCTAAACCCTAACCCTTTTTCCTTGCAGCCACTCTCCCTTTTATTTCTGAAATTTAAACCTATTTCCCTTCCAAATAAACCCTAGCCGCACCTATTAATCAATTCCCTCTTTAATTTCTGATTTTATTTCCTTTTTCTAGAAGCCTTTGATTTTATTTTAGTTAATAAAAATAAGCTAGGGTTTATTTTCTGAAACCCTATATAAACTAAGCCCTAAGCCGCACCCTAGCTCTCTTCTCTCTTTCATTCACTCTTCCAGAATTCAGCCACAAAACCTTGTTGCCGCAGCCACCCTTCCACTCTCTCCCTTTTGCCGCAGCCACCATCACCTAAATCCCTTCAATCCGCAGCCTTCCCCCACCATTCCAGCCACCATCCACACCTCCATACATCATCCCACCACCTTGCTGCACCACCATCTCCCCATAAACCCATCCCTAAACAAGAAAATCATCCAAACTCACCATAAACCTTCTCTGCCGCATCAAGAAGAAAGGAGAAAGAGGAACTTGAAACGTGCAGAAATTCAAGTGGATTCCTTTGGCATTTTAGATGTAATCAATCTTTTGTTCTTTATGTTTAATTTCAATTTTGTTTCTCTTTCTGTGAACATGAGAGGCTAAATCCCTAGTTAGCTAGGGGGTGATTCAAAACCATGTTTATGCTTGCAATATAAATTGATTACCTTTGGTTGGAATTTCATGAGTTGTGGATTCAATTTGTTTAACTGCTTGATTGATAACTTATTTGTGTATGTTTATTGAGAGTGCACGCTTAGTTTTCATGCATGAATATGATGCTAGAATATAAGTGAGTTTCACCTAATAGTTACAAACTTATATTCACAAGTAGTGGAGGTTGCTTATAAACAATCGCGTTAAATGAATTCTTGGCACTAGTTTCATGCTCATCATAGTAACGAATGCCTCGTCAACACTTATAGTTTTCATGTTTCTTAATGATCTTTGATTGTATCTTTATTGTGCTTTTCACGTAAAGGACTTTTGGAGAATGTTTTGAATTGTGTATGCGCTGTCCCATCCAATTCATTAACTTAAGGAGAACTTGAAGGTTAATTTAAGCGGACCTAATTAACCCGGGGTGTTGAGTTTCATAATTCATCGAAAGACCAACTGAAAATCATCTTGTATGCAAGTGTGACATGTGTGGAGAAGAACCTTCTAGCTAGCATTCCATCCATATTTTCATCAAATTCATCTTTACAATCTGTTTTAATTACAATATGTGCATTTTATTTAATTTCGTCAAAAACTAAATCCCCCTTTACTTTAGTGTCCAATTTAGTTAGAAAGTGTCTTAGTTTGTGTTTCTAAGTGTTTTGATTCAAGTTATTACCCAAATTCGTCCAAAATAGTGTAAGTGCTCAAAACTGCCCAGATTGTGTTGTTAAGGCAGTTTTGAGTGTTTTGGGGCTGTTTTGAGTCTTTTGGTTTGTTTTAGTGTTTTATTGTTTAGTTTTGCATTCTTTGAGTCTAGTTGAGTGTTTTAACTTTTGTTTTACGTTTTTGAGTCAGTTTTCAATTGATTTAGCAATCCCTCCTAATCCCCCGTCTAGAACGATCCCTACTTATTCATATACTACAATTGTCAAAAGAGGGTTTTAATTTGTGTGCTTATATATTTTGCTAATCCCTTGGATTGTTATTTTCTGTTTATTTTTAGTTTGATAAAGATTCTGACCTTGTTTTGTTTTTCTTGTTTTAGGTACTAGTGTATGACTCGGAGTTCTCAATCGATTCGTGAGCATATCTTGGACTTTGACAGCGATTTTGAGAGGACTTTGAGACGAAAGAGAAAGCAACAAGAATCAAATCCACAAAGCCCGGAACCTGACCTTGAAGAACAAGTTCTAGAAGAGGAAGGAGAACCCACGGCAAGGATTTTTGAAGAACCACAAGGCATGGCCATGGACAATCGGACCTTTGTGTATCCAATATCCCCCGCCTGCCCAAGGGAAGACCGAAGAGTTCGAGTTGAAGTCAAGTTTGCTCCACCATATTCCGAAATACCATGGGTTGTCCATGGAGGATCCGAACAAGCATCTGAAGGAATTCCAGGTGGTGTGTTCAAGCATGACTCCCGTCAACGTCGATGGAAGTATTCTGAAGATGAAGGCTTTTCCATTCTCTTTAATGGACAAAGCCAAAGATTGGTTGTACGAGTTAGCTCCCGGAACCGTCACATCATGGGAGAGTATGAAGAGGGCATTTCTGGAGAAGTTTTTCCCAACTTCTCGAATCATCCTTTTACGTAAAAGGATAAGTGGAATCCAACAAGAAGAAGGTGAGTCTTTTCCTACGTATTATGAATGTTTTAAATCCCTTGTTACTTCTTGTCCACAGCATCAGATGAAGGAGGAATTACTTCTACAATACTTCTACGAGGGGCTCCTACCAATCGAACGTCAAATGCTCGATGCCTCGGCGGGTGGAGCATTGGTGGACAAGACACCCATGGCGGCCAAGGTTTTGATTGCTAACCGAGCGTTGAACGCTCAACAATACGAAGGAGTAGGCCAAAGAGGACCCCCACGGCAGCAAGTTCATGAGGTAAGTTCCACACCCGACATTCATTCACAATTAGCTAATCTTACTTCCATTGTGTCTCAGATGGCCGAGGGAATGAGGATGCAAGGACCAATTGTATGCGGAGTGTGTTCTATCCAAGGACATGCTTCAGAGAAGTGCCCGCAACTCATTGAAAATGATGGATGGGAAAGCGCAAATGCAATTGGATTTCAAGGCCAAAACCAACCAAGGAACGATCCGTATTCCAACACCTACAATCCCGGTTGGAGAGACCACCCAAACTTCAAATGGAGGGAGCCCCAACAACCACCACAACAAGGAGGCTTTAGGCAACAACCCCCGGGCTTCTACAACAAGCCATACGCACCCACACAAGCACCTCCACAATCTGCCCAAACAAGTTCAGGTACGTCCCTAGATAACGATACACTTCTTAAGTTACTAACTAATTTGTCTCAGGGGCAAGAAAATCAAGCCAAAGCCATGCAAAACCAAGACAAGAGGGTGGAGCAATTGGAGAAACAAATTGGGCAGATTGCAGATTTTGTAGGGAAGTTTCGTGAGCAAGGCCAACTTCCTAGTTCTACCATTCCAAACCCCAAGGGAGGCTTCGAAAGTGCAAAGGCCATACTCTTGAGAAGCGGAAAAGAAGTCGGGGCAGGTCCTACACCATCACCATCAGGTCTTAACGAGGACGAAAAGCTGAGAATTGAAGAGGAGGACATAGGCCAGCCCACGGCAAAGGTGGAAACACCTTTGCCGCAAGCTTCAAGTGACTTCAAAGTGTCTAATTCGGCCAAAAAGGGTAAGAATGTGTCAAATTCGGTTCCTACTAATGTTTTACCTCCAAATGTGCCTTTTCCTAGTAGGTTTATGCAAACGAAGAAAGAAGAAGCCGAGAAGGACATACTTGAAACATTTCGGAAAGTTCAAGTAAACATACCCTTTTTGGATGCAATCAAGCAAGTCCCGAGGTACGCCAAGTTCTTAAAGGAGCTTTGCACCACTAGGAAGAGGATGTCGACCAAGGAGGTGGTAAAGGTAGGTGAAAATGTCTCCGCCATCTTGCAACGCAAACTACCCCCCAAATGCAAAGATCCGGGTAGTTTTACAATTCTTTGTGTGATAGGTAATACTCGTTTTGAATCTGCCATGCTAGACCTAGGTGCTTCTATAAATGTTATGCCATATTCAATTTATGCATCTATGAACCTAGGAGTATTGAAAAATGATGGTGTAATCATACAATTGGCCGATAGATCTAACGCCTATCCAAAGGGAGTTTTGGAAGATGTGTTAGTGCAGGTAAATCATTTAATCTTTCCGGCGGACTTCTATGTGCTCGAGATGGATGAATCTGACCATGCCCCTACGTTGCCAATCCTCCTTGGACGGCCATTCATGAAGACGGCTCGGACAAAAATCGATGTGTTTAATGGAACTTTGTCCATGGAATTTGATGGGGAAGTTGTTAATTTTAGTCTTTCTGATTCTATTAAGTATCCTAGTGAGGATCATTCATGTTTCTCCATTGATATAGTTGACTCATTGATGCGAGAATTAAACGCACACAAATTAAACCCTCTTTTTGACAATTGTAGTATAAGTATAAGTAGGGATCGTTCTGGACCGGGGATTAGGAGGGATTGTTAATCACATGGATTTGACTTAAAAACGTAAAAACACAATATAAAACTCTATACTATACTCAAAGAATGCAAAACTAAACTTTAAAACACTAAAACAAACCAAAAGACTCAAACATCACCCAAAACACACAAAACTGCCTTAAAAACACTTTCTGGGCAGTTTTGAGCACTTTGGTGAATTTGGACGAATTTGGGAAATAAATTGAATCAAAACACTTAGAAACATAAACTAAGACACTTTCTAACTAAATTGGACAATAAAGTAAAGGGGGATTTAGGTTTTGACGAATTTAAACTAAATGTACAGATTGTAAATTAAAGGCAAATGTAAATGTGAATGTGTGATAGAATTGAATGGAATAAAGGCTAGCTAAGGGGTTCATCTCCACATATGTTACACTTGCATAATAAAACGATTTCCAATTGCATTTCAATAAACCATTAATTCTCAACACCCCAAGTTAACCGTGAATTGAACTAATTAACCCTCAGATTTTCCTAACGTTATTGAATTGGATGATTGCATACGACAACCCAAAACATTCCCCACAAGTTCCCTATATGAACTGCATAATAGAGATACAAGCAAGAATCATTACGTTCTTTGAAAACCATAAGCATTGACGAAGCATTCGTTACTATGGACTGCATGAAACTCTTGCCAAGAATTCATTTAACGCGATTGTTTATAAGCAACCTCCACTACTTGTGAATATAAGTTTGTAACGATTAGGTGAAACTCACTTATATTCTAGCGTCATATTCATGCATGAAAATTAAGCGCGCATTCTCAATAAACATACATAAATAAGTTATCTATCAAATAGTTAAACAAATTGAATTCACAACTGATGCGAGATTTAAACGCACACAAATTAAACCCTCTTTTTATCAATTGTAGTAAGTATGTAAGTAGGGATCTGATAGGAGCATATTTACGCACCTTAGTTTAGCTTGTTTTTGTGCATTTATAGTGTTTTTCCTTAGTAAAGTAGTCTTTTAAGCTAGTTCTATGTGTTTTCAGGTTTTAAGGGCAAAGTATGCAAAAGGATGCATTTTGGAGCCTTTTGGAGCAAATTAGAGCTTGGAATGGACATCATATGCTTGGAGCCAAGAGGATGGACGAAATTGAAGACTTGAAGATGATGATTCCTACTTGGGCAAGGTTTCCTAGTTGAAGTAGGAAAGTCCCTAAATGGAAGATGGGTTTCCTAGTTGAATTAGGATTCCTAGTTAAGATGGGTTTCCTAGTTGAATTAGGATTCCTAGAAGAATGAAGATTCCTACTCAAATAAGGTTTCCTACTTGATGAAGGAAAGTCAAAATCCAAATGGTCTCAAGTGAAGCAACAAAGAAGTTTTCCAAATCCAAGAAGGAAAAGGAGTCCAAGATGAAGAAGGAATGACAAAGACAAGGTTTCCTAATCCTAATAGGCAAAGTTTCCATGTGCAATGAGGAGTCCTTATCCATTTAGGAAACCTTATCCTTGTTCTAGAAACCTTATCCTTGTTCTAGAACCCTTATCCATCCTTGCCATGAGTTTTCCTTGCATTGGAGGGTTTCTAGAAGCCCTAATCTGCCCTATCCTTTAGTGCCGCACCCTTATCTCTTTTTCCCTACAAATTTGGCCCTTAAAACATGATTCTAGGAACCTTATCTTATCTCCTACAAAAGTGGCGCCCCAAATCCTTCTAGAGTGCTGATTTCCCTTGCCTTGCAAGGCATTCTAGAAGCCTTATCACCTTATCTCCTTACCTGCCGCACCTAGGAAGCATTATCCCTTTTTATTTCTGATTTCTAAGCCTATTTCCTTGTGGATTTGGGTTATTCAAGTCCATATCTGATTACCCTAGGGTTTTAAGTGCCTATATATACTCATATTAACCCCTAGATCAGACCACCACCTCTCATACACATTCATTCATTCCAGAAATTCGTCCAACCCTCTCCACACCCTTGCCGCAGCCACCAAACACCTTTCTCCTTAGTTTTAAGCTTTGCCGCACTATCCCATCCCTCCTAAACACTACCCTACCATCACACATCCATTCCTCCATACAAATACCACCCAAAACCTGTCCTTAGACCTTGTGCCGCAACAAAGAGGAGGAGAAGAGGGCGTGGAAGTTCATGCAATTCAAGTTCGAGTGGCTGGAATATTTAGGTGTTTCCTCTCCTTTGATTTCAATGTTTAAATTTATTTCTCTTTGTCTTGTACGTATGAGGAACTAAACCCCCCCCCTTGGCTAGGGGGGGATTCGAAATACATGTTTATACTTGCTATATGATTTGATTACTTCTAATTGCGTTTCATAAGTTGTGAATTCAATTTACTTATCTATGTGAATTACATTGATTTGTGTGTGTTGGTTGAGAGTGCACGCTTAATTATCATGCATAAATTGGATGCTAGGATATAAGGAAATTTCACCTAATCGTTATGGAATTATATTCACAAGTAGTAAAGGTTGATGATCTCAATCGTGTTAAGTAAATTCTTGGCATAAGTTTCATGCAATCATAGTAACAAGTGCTTCGTCAATGCTTATGGTTTTCATAGAACTTAATGATTCTTGCTTGTATCTCTATTATGCAATCATGTAGGGGACTGGTGGGGAATGTTTTGGGTTGTCGTATGCAATCATCCAATTCAATAACGTTAGGAAAATCTGAAGGTTAATTTAAGCGAACCTAATTAACTTGGGGCGTTCAGAATTCATGGGTTATTGAAAAGCAATTGGAAATCGTTTTATATGCAAGTATAACATGTGTGGAGATGAACCCCTTAGCTAGCTTCCCATCCATTCAATTCCATCAAATTCGTTTTACAATCTGTTCTAATTTAAAAAGTTTGTTTTGTTTTTAAATTCGTCCAAAACCAATCCCCCTTTACTTTGTTGAGTCATAGTAGTTAGAAATCACTTTAGTTTGTGTTTTTAAGTGTCTTAGGTCAAAGTAAAACCAATTTTCGTCCAAAGTTGTGTCTAGTGTTCAAAACTGCCCAGATTGTGTTTTTAAGGCAGTTTTGAGTGTTTTGGTGCTGTTTTGAGTCTTTTGGTTTGTTTTGGTGTTTTAAAGTTTAGTTTTGCATTCTTTGAGTCTAGTATAGTGTTTTAAACCTGTTTTTACGTATTTGAGTCAGTTTCCAAGTGATTAACAATCCCTCCTAATCCCCGGTCCAGAACGATCCCTACTTACATTCTTCACTACAATTGATAAAAAGAGGGTTTAATTTGTGTGCGTATAATTCTCGCATCAGGATCGTTCTGGACCGGGGATTAGGAGGGATTGTTAATCACTTGGATTTGACTCAAAAACGTAAAAACACAATATAAAACACTATACTAGACTCAAAGAATGCAAAACTAAACTTTAAAACACTAAAACAAACCAAAAGACTCAAACATCACCCAAAACACTCAAAACTGCCTTAAAAACACTTTCTGGGCAGTTTTGAGCACTTTGGTGAATTTGGACGAATTTGTGTAATAAATTGAATCAAAACACTTATAAACACAAACTAAATGTATTTCTAACTAAATTGGACAATAAAGTAAAGGGGGATTGAGTTTTGGACGAAATTAAACTAAATGCACAGATTGTAATTTAAGGGCAGAATGTAAATATGAACGTGATGGAATTGAATGGATGGGAAGGCTAGCTAAGGGGTTTATCTCCATACATGTTATACTTGCATAATAAAACGATTTCCAATTGCTTTTCAATAAACCATTAATTCTCAACACCCCAAGTTAACCGAGAATTGCACTAATTAACCCTCAGATTTTCCTAACGTTATTGAATTGGATGATTGCATACGACAACCCAAAACATTCCCCACAAGTTCCCTATATGAACTGCATAATAGAGATACAAGCAAGAATCATTACGTTCTTTGAAAACCATAAGCATTGACGAAGCATTCGTTACTATGAACTGCATGAAACTCTTGCCAAGAATTCATTTAACGCGATTGTTTATAAGCAACCTCCACTACTTGTGAATATAAGTTTGTAACGATTAGGTGAAACTCACTTATATTCTAGCGTCATATTCATGCATGAAAATTAAGCGCACATTCTCAATAAACATACATAAATAAGTTATCTATCAAATAGTTAAACAAATTGAATTCACAACTTATGAAACGCAATTAGAAGTAATCAAATTATAATGCAAGCATAAACATATATTTCGAATTCCCCCCTAGCCAAGGGGGGTTTAGTTCCTCATACGTACAAAACAAAGAGAATTGAAATTAAACATTGAATTCAAAGGAAAAGAAACACCTAAACATTCCAACAACTCAAACTTGAATTGTATGAACGTTTAGGCCCGCTTCTCTTCCTCTTTGTTGTAGCACAAGGTCTAAGGTGAATTTTGGGGATTATGGATGATGTAGAATGATAGGTTTTGTGGAATGTGGAAGGAAGTAATGGTGTTTGGATTGGTAGGGAATAGGTGCTGTTTTGCACGGCACAAAGGCTCTCTTTGGTGAATTTCTGAATATTGGAAGTGTGAATGAATTGTGGCTGCAATGGATGCTTATTTATAGGTGAAGAAGAGGGAATATGACAGCTAGGAACTTGGTGGAAAGCTGAAAATGCATGTGCAATGTTTTGGGAGAAAATGGGAGTGCATGTGGCTGCAATGGATTAAAGGGTGAATGCATGTGCAATGACAGCTAGGTTATGATGATGAATGCATGTGTGATAGGAGCATATTCATCGACTTAAATGGCTTGTTCTCGTGCATTTACGTTATGTTTCTTTAGTTATTTTAGTCCTTTAAGCTATTTTCGTGTGTTTGTAGGTCCAAAGGGCTAAAGGAGCAAAAAGATGCATTTTGGAGACTTTTGGAGCACTTTTGGGCTAAGGATGGATAGCTTATGCTTGGCGCCAAAGTGTTGGACGAAATTGAAGACCTAATTGAAGACCAAAGTGTTGGAACCTTGTTCCCTTTAGTTTTAGGACATTTAAACCTTTCCAATTCCCTTATGCCGTGCATCTCCACCTTTCTCCCAAAACCATACACATGCATTCATTATTCATTCCCTCACATGCTCCCATTACTTATCATCACCACTTATCACTTATCATAACCACATATCATATCACTTATCATAACCACTTATCACTTATCATCACCACATATCATATCACTTATCATCATCACTTATCACTTATCAATTATCATCATCACTTATCACTTATCACTTAACATGCACCCATCACCTAACACAACACCTTTAATTCACATGCATACCTATTCTTTAAATCAGCCACATGCATTCATATTCACCATCATTGCCGTGCACATTCCTTCCCATTTCCACCTTTCATTTCAGCCACATGTCTTCATCATTGCAGCCACCATTCAATCTTTAATCCACATGCATTCACACACACTTCACACAAGCAGAAATCACATGCAAACACATGCATTTCCAACCCCAAACACCCATTGCCGTGAGTTCCCATTGCATTTCCAGCTTTGCACATGCATTCACTCACCACAAACAAGTCACATGCATTCATCAACATATCTAGCTGTCATTCACATGCATTTCATTCATCATTTCCACCCCCACATGTCCCTTTTAATCCACATGCATTTCCTATCCCATTTCAGATTGTCATTCCCCCTTTAATCAACACATGCATCCTTTAATACAATTCCAGAAAATCAACAACCCATGCCGTGCATCCCCTCACTCTCTAATTATTTCATCACATGCATTTTCAGCACATTCCCTAGCACATGCACCCTTTATTCTTTCATCATTTCCAACCCACATGCACCCAGAAAAACTCCTTCATTGCAGCCACATTCCACATGCATTTGCACATGCATTCACTCTTAATCATTTAACCATGCAGCCACACACTCAACCCATCCTTGTGCCGTCCAAAACACATGCATTTCCAGCCTTTTCACATGCTATTTCAGTCACATGCACCAATAATCATTCAAACCTATCATCCCACATGCATTTCCACCTATAAATATGCATCCATTACAGCCACAAAGGGGGGATCCATTCACCACAGAAATAAGGCCTTTGTGCCAGAAATTCACCCATTCCAAACACTCTTCCATAAACTCATCCATTGCAGAAATGTAGACCATCAAACCACCCCCTTTGTGCCGTGAGTCTCCCCTACAAATCCAAACACCATCCTTCCATTCCTCCACCACTACCCAAACCATTCACACCATCAAACTATCCTTAGACCTTGTGCTACAACGAAGAGGAAGAGAAGAGTGCCTAAACGTTCATACAATTCAAGTTTGAGTTGTTGGAATGTTTAGGTGTTTCTTTGATTTCAATGTTTAATTTCAATACTCTTTGTTTTGTACGTATGAGGAATGGAAGAGAAGAGTGCCTAAACGTTCATACAATTCAAGTTTGAGTTGTTGGAATGTTTAGGTGTTTCTTTGATTTCAAAGTTATGAGGAAATTCGAAATATATGTTTATGCTTACATTTTGATTTGATTACTTCTAATTGCGTTTCATAAGTTGTGATTCAATTTGTTTAACCGTTTGATTGATAACTTATTTATGTATGTTTATTGAGAGTGCACGCTTAATTTTCATGCATGAATATGACGCTAGAATATAAGTGAGTTTCACCTAATAGTTACGAACTTATATTCACAAGTAGTGGAGGTTGCTTATAAACAATCGCGTTAAACGAATTCTTGGCATAAGTTTCATGCAATCATAGTAACGAATGCCTCGTCAACACTTATAATTTTCATAGAGCGTAATGATTCTTGCTTGTACCTCTTCTATGCATTCATGTTGAGGACTTGTGGGGAATGTTTTGAATTGTTGTATGCGCTAACCCATCCAATTCAATAACGTTAGGAAGATTTGAAGGTTAATTAGTGCATCACGGTTAACTTGGGGTGTTGAGAATTAATGGTTTATTGAAATGCAATTGGAAATCATTTTATTATGCAAGTGTAACATGTGTGGAGAAGAACCTTCTAGCTAGCATTCATCCATTCATTTTCATCGCATTCATATTTACATTATGTCTAGTTTATTAAACTTGTTTCGTTATTTCAATTTTCGTCAAATTAAAATCCCCCTTTACTTTATTGTCTAATTTAGTGAGAAAGTGTCTTAGTTTGTGTTTATAAGAGTTTTGAGTCATTTTGTTACACAAATTCGTCCAAATTTGTGTTTGTGCTCAAATCTGCCCAGAAAGTGGTTTTTAGGCAGATTTGAGTGTGTTTGTGTTGTTTTGAATCTTTTGGTTTGTTTTAGTGTTTTAAAGTTTAGTTTTGCATTCTTTGAGTCTAGTATAGTGTTTTATATTGTTATTTTACGTTTGAATCAAGCCATAATCTTAAATTCGTCCAACATTGGATTTAAGGTCAGAAACTGCCTAGTTAGTGTTTTTAGGCAGTTTTGAGTCTTTTGAACTTGTTTTGAGTCCTTTGAGTCTTTGTGAACGTTTTTAACTTTGTTTTTACGTTTTTGAGTCAAATCCAAGTGGTTAACAATCCCTCCTAATCCCCGGTCTAGAACGATCCCTACTTATACATATACTACAATTTGACGAAAAGAGGGTTTAATTTGTGTGCGTATAAATCTCGCATCAAATTTTGGCGCCGTTGCCGGGGATTAGAATATTTGCTAATCCCTTGGATTGTTTTATTTTCGTTTGTTTTTATTTTATTCCAGTTTCTTAATCTTGTTTTGTTTCTTGTTCTAGGTACAAGTTTATGACTCGGAGTTCTCATCCGATTCGTGAACATATCCTGGAGTGATTGGGTTCTTCGTCCGGCTGCAAGACGTAAAAGAAAGCGCTACTTGGGAGGCAACCCAATGCACTGAATAAAACAAAGCATGTTGAAAAAAAAAAAAAAAAAAACATGGCAGAACGATGGAGGCTTCACAAAGGTTGTTTACTTAAAGACCCACTACGTGGCAAAACTCTTGAAGCGGAAGGCATCGGGACGGAAGGCATCGGTGCAGAAGATATAGGAGCGGAAGGCATCGGAGCTGGAGGCATCGAAGATAGAGAATTCGAGGCCTCAATACTTGGCCAAACGCTGGATCATCCAGGAAAAAGGTGCCTCTGGAGGAAAGACGAAAACCTTTGACGGTCACTTTGAATCCGACCTTCAGACTCTTGCAGTTCATCAAGCTTCCTCTTCATGCCCGTCGAATAGTTGTTGGCAAGCACGTGCAAACTTCTATTCTCATGCTTAAGCAGTTTGATCTCCTGCTTAAGACTTTCCACCTCTGCCATCAATGATTCCACCTGACGGGAGCGGGCAAGCAGGCGTTGGCCCATGTTGGACACAGAACTCGCACACTGAACACTAAGTGCGAGGGACTCTTGAACGGCCAACTCATCGGACCGTCCTGACAGCAGTCTACTATCTTTTGGAGTGAGGAGGTTCCTAGCTACTATTGTAGCTGTTGTGGCGTCCTGCATCACGGAGTCTTCACCTGTGAGAGGACCGTTAGAAGATAAGAAAGAAGGGCGCCATACGTTACCTTGACGCGGCGCGCCCGTATCACTGCTAAGACTCAATTCTAAGCTAAGGCTCGATGGGTTTGCCATTTTTCAAAAGTGTTCAAAGAGATGGGGTGGATGGAGTTAATTCTCAAAGGGCCGGAGTCGATTTTCAAGAATGGAAATTCTTCAGAGTGTGTTTGTTGTGGTGATCGATAGCTCTATTAAAATCCAAGGCGACGCGTCCACCGATTCAAAAAGCCGGAATTTCCGGCGTAATTTAGGCGACGCTTTCTCGGCTTTTCAGAAGACGCGTTCAACTTTGTGAAAAGATTTCTTCTTTTCAGACAACACGTGGAGGCCATCATCGCAACTACACATCTTTAGCCGACAAGCGCAAAGTTCGGCGACGCTTTCTCTGCTTTTCAGAAAACGCGTGTAGCTTTGTCAAAAGGAGCCGCATCCGCACTACTACGTGTCGTTCAGAAAGAAAAGGGGCGTCGTTCAGAAATCGAAGGGGCGCCTGCTCAGAAATCGAAGAGGCGTCGTTCAGATATCGAAGAGACATTTGTCAACAAGGGTAAAAGAACAGTACCACCACTTGATATTATCTCTATATATGTCGACCTTCGTCTTTTATGGCAAGGCAAACCTGAAGAAAATGCCCAACTCTCCCTCACCTCTGAGGGCGCAGTCCCAGCAAAGCCTTTTGAAATTCTCAATTTTTTCTTCTTCCCCAAAGATGATACCGGATGCCTGGAGTACAGATGACCCAGGAGGAAACGGCAGATTGAAGCGTGCTGATTCATTCACCGCTTCTTCAAAAGCAAAGGTATCTCATATCATCAAGGTCAAAAGCAAAAGTATCTCATATCATGCTCTTTCCCTGTCTTTTTCTTTGTCCTTTTTCTTACTCGCATGGCAAAGTAAAAGAAGCAATCAGCCGGCACTTGGAGTCAGTCTTCCGATCTGGAGCCAACTGCCTGGAATCTATTCCTGATTGCTTACCTAGCGTTGCTCTCGAGTAGTCATCTTCAACGGTTGATACACTTCCGGAGAAGGGACCACTTCTGCAAAGGGGAGCGAGTAAGGCAAGTGAAAATGATACATTGAAGCATGTGGAGACAAACATAGGCTGAGTTTTCCTCCAACCCTTTTCAATACGAATTGGAAAGATTGAACAAAGAAACAGACCAAAGGGGTAAGCTCAGACCTTCGGGGAAGACCAAAAGAATCCTCCAGCCCAGTAGCACAAAGGCAAATCAACAAGTGGAGGAGACCAAAAGAATCATGCAGCCCAGTTCAAGAGAACCCCTGTGGAATCACAAAGATCAAAGCCTCAATGCAATCACCAAGGAGAAGAGGGAATTTACACTCCATAACCAGATTTACGTTCCTAAACTCTTCTCTTTGTTAATTACATTCTGCCATGTTTAGTATGTTTAGTTGCTTTTTGTGTGTTTACTTATGTTTTGTGTGAATCTATGCTTAAAACATTGAGGACAATGTTTGATTTAAGTGTGGGGGGGTAACTAAGTATATTTAATGCAAATTCGTGGGATTTTATCACCCATTACTTCAAATGTTGTTCCTTGCTGTTTTAAGGTGTTTTTAAGTTGTTTTAGAGTGTTTCAGTATGTTTTGTTTTTATAACTCCGAAAATCACATAAAATTTTGAAAAACATGTTTTAAAAAGCCTAAAAAGAGTGTTTTGAATCGTTTTTGTGTGTTTGTGTCTTAGGGTACCTTCCAACACAATGATAAGGATTTGGTTTGTAATTGCATGACGGTTAAAAAGAGTTATAAACATAGAGAAAAGTTTGATTTACTCTTGGTATATGCTTGGTTATGGTTATAATGTATGACTTCACATGCAATCATAAAAGAAAAATTCGTTTTTGTAACATGCTTGAAGGAAGGAACTCAAACAAACGCTACATCCCTGTGAGATTCGAGCCATTACTTTCTTTGGAGAGTTATTTTCTGTGATTCTTTGTTTTCTAAAGTTGTTGCATGATCTCATTATTCCTTGCTTGGTTACTACTTAGAATGCAATTGTATCATGATAGAACTAAATGCTAGAACTTATATCCGTTTCATTCAAAGCATGATATTGATTGCATAACATACAATAAGATGAAGTTGTTAGTCAAGCCAAAGCCAAAAAGCCTATCCCTTTTCACATGTATTGTAGGATTACCCGTTTTTAGCCTTTTCAAGCTTATTTTCTTTGTTAACCCCTTGTTCTTAAAGGATAGTGAAGCATGACTTAGAATGAACTCCTTTTGATCAATATACTGCAGAAAATAAGTGTGGGGGAAGATAATAGGGCACGGCCAAAGAATGAAATAAAGAAAAAAATTGTTGAAAAGAAAGAAAAAAAAAAAAAAACAAAAAGAGTTGAAACATAAGTGAGAATGATCTCACAAGCATTGGTTATTGAAGGAAGGGTCCAAAAGAGTGAATTTGACCCTAGTTGTTGCATGAATCTTCCCTTGTGTTTAAAAAGTTGATTTCTGCCATTAAAAGTGAGTTTAAGTGTCAATTTCATTACTCCGCTTCCTATTAATTTAAGAACCTTTGTTTTACTTTACCTTTCTTTGTTAAAACATTACCCTTAGCCCCGTTACAACCCTCAACTTCTATCTTGATGTTATGTATTCAATATGTGGAGTTTGGAATTGATATGAGCTTATGGAATCACTGGTTCTCATTCTAAGTAGTAGCATTCCATTCATGAGATCATATTCTTGTCATTATCGTAAATCCAGAAAATGCTTTCTTTGTTATAACATATGTGAGATGCTAGTCTTTCATGTTTACATCAATCTCTCACATATAACTAGTGTAGGGTGTGTAGTCAGAAAATCTGTGTGAAAATAGAGTGCATTCTAGTAAGGAATTGAGGAAATTCTCTAAGGCATGTTACTACATTCGAAATGTGTTTTGAATGCTTAATTGTGAACTAGTATGTGGTGACTATGATTAAGAATGTACTTAAGTGTAAAGATGGCTAAAATATGTGGGAATAATGATTTTTAACTTGTCATGTGCATTGGAAATCTGTGAGACGATTGTTGGAAGGTGTAGGTTGTGTTTTGTTCGTTTTGTCTAGTTTCGTGTTCTTTTGTTGTTTTGTTTTGCTCGAGGACTAGCAAAAGATAAGTGTGGGGGTATTTGATAGGAGCATATTCATCGACTTAAATGGCTTGTTCTCGTGCATTTACGTTATGTTTCTTTAGTTATTTTAGTCCTTTAAGCTATTTTCGTGTGTTTGTAGGTCCAAAGGGCTAAAGGAGCAAAAAGATGCATTTTGGAGACTTTTGGAGCACTTTTGGGCTAAGGATGGATAGCTTATGCTTGGCGCCAAAGTGTTGGACGAAATTGAAGACCTAATTGAAGACCAAAGTGTTGGAACCTTGTTCCCTTTAGTTTTAGGACATTTAAACCTTTCCAATTCCCTTATGCCGTGCATCTCCACCTTTCTCCCAAAACCATACACATGCATTCATTATTCATTCCCTCACATGCTCCCATTACTTATCATCACCACTTATCACTTATCATAACCACATATCATCTCACTTATCATAACCACTTATCACTTATCATCACCACATATCATATCACTTATCACTTATCACTTATCATCATCACTTATCACTTATCACTTATCATCATCACTTATCACTTATCACTTAACATGCACCCATCACCTAACACAACACCTTTAATTCACATGCATACCTATTCTTTAAATCAGCCACATGCATTCATATTCACCATCATTGCCGTGCACATTCCTTCCCATTTCCACCTTTCATTTCAGCCACATGTCTTCATCATTGCAGCCACCATTCAATCTTTAATCCACATGCATTCACACACACTTCACACAAGCAGAAATCACATGCAAACACATGCATTTCCAACCCCAAACACCCATTGCCGTGAGTTCCCATTGCATTTCCAGCTTTGCACATGCATTCACTCACCACAAACAAGTCACATGCATTCATCAACATATCTAGCTGTCATTCACATGCATTTCATTCATCATTTCCACCCCCACATGTCCCTTTTAATCCACATGCATTTCCTATCCCATTTCAGATTGTCATTCCCCCTTTAATCAACACATGCATCCTTTAATACAATTCCAGAAAATCAACAACCCATGCCGTGCATCCCCTCACTCTCTAATTATTTCATCACATGCATTTTCAGCACATTCCCTAGCACATGCACCCTTTATTCTTTCATCATTTCCAACCCACATGCACCCAGAAAAACTCCTTCATTGCAGCCACATTCCACATGCATTTGCACATGCATTCACTCTTAATCATTTAACCATGCAGCCACACACTCAACCCATCCTTGTGCCGTCCAAAACACATGCATTTCCAGCCTTTTCACATGCTATTTCAGTCACATGCACCAATAATCATTCAAACCTATCATCCCACATGCATTTCCACCTATAAATATGCATCCATTACAGCCACAAAGGGGGGATCCATTCACCACAGAAATAAGGCCTTTGTGCCAGAAATTCACCCATTCCAAACACTCTTCCATAAACTCATCCATTGCAGAAATGTAGACCATCAAACCACCCCCTTTGTGCCGTGAGTCTCCCCTACAAATCCAAACACCATCCTTCCATTCCTCCACCACTACCCAAACCATTCACACCATCAAACTATCCTTAGACCTTGTGCTACAACGAAGAGGAAGAGAAGAGTGCCTAAACGTTCATACAATTCAAGTTTGAGTTGTTGGAATGTTTAGGTGTTTCTTTGATTTCAATGTTTAATTTCAATACTCTTTGTTTTGTACGTATGAGGAATGGAAGAGAAGAGTGCCTAAACGTTCATACAATTCAAGTTTGAGTTGTTGGAATGTTTAGGTGTTTCTTTGATTTCAAAGTTATGAGGAAATTCGAAATATATGTTTATGCTTACATTTTGATTTGATTACTTCTAATTGCGTTTCATAAGTTGTGATTCAATTTGTTTAACCGTTTGATTGATAACTTATTTATGTATGTTTATTGAGAGTGCACGCTTAATTTTCATGCATGAATATGACGCTAGAATATAAGTGAGTTTCACCTAATAGTTACGAACTTATATTCACAAGTAGTGGAGGTTGCTTATAAACAATCGCGTTAAACGAATTCTTGGCATAAGTTTCATGCAATCATAGTAACGAATGCCTCGTCAACACTTATAATTTTCATAGAGCGTAATGATTCTTGCTTGTACCTCTTCTATGCATTCATGTTGAGGACTTGTGGGGAATGTTTTGAATTGTTGTATGCGCTAACCCATCCAATTCAATAACGTTAGGAAGATTTGAAGGTTAATTAGTGCATCACGGTTAACTTGGGGTGTTGAGAATTAATGGTTTATTGAAATGCAATTGGAAATCATTTTATTATGCAAGTGTAACATGTGTGGAGAAGAACCTTCTAGCTAGCATTCATCCATTCATTTTCATCGCATTCATATTTACATTATGTCTAGTTTATTAAACTTGTTTCGTTATTTCAATTTTCGTCAAATTAAAATCCCCCTTTACTTTATTGTCTAATTTAGTTAGAAAGTGTCTTAGTTTGTGTTTATAAGAGTTTTGAGTCATTTTGTTACACAAATTCGTCCAAATTTGTGTTTGTGCTCAAATCTGCCCAGAAAGTGGTTTTTAGGCAGATTTGAGTGTGTTTGTGTTGTTTTGAATCTTTTGGTTTGTTTTAGTGTTTTAAAGTTTAGTTTTGCATTCTTTGAGTCTAGTATAGTGTTTTATATTGTTATTTTACGTTTGAATCAAGCCATAATCTTAAATTCGTCCAACATTGGATTTAAGGTCAGAAACTGCCTAGTTAGTGTTTTTAGGCAGTTTTGAGTCTTTTGAACTTGTTTTGAGTCCTTTGAGTCTTTGTGAACGTTTTTAACTTTGTTTTTACGTTTTTGAGTCAAATCCAAGTGGTTAACAATCCCTCCTAATCCCCGGTCTAGAACGATCCCTACTTATACATATACTACAATTTGACGAAAAGAGGGTTAATTTGTGTGCGTATAAATCTCGCATCAATGTGGAGTGGCTGATTAGAATCTAGGGTGCATGTGGGTTGCAAAGTGAATGAATAATGAAATGGGAAAGCATGTGCAAGGTTTTGGTGTGAATGATTGAATGTGCATGTGGCTGATTTATGAAGAGCGAATGCATGTGGCTGCTAGGTGTGAATGATTATGGGTGCATGTGGCTGCAATGGATTAAAGAATGGGAGTGCATGTGGCTGCAATGGATTAGGAATCCTTCAATTTCGTCCATTCCTTTTGCTCCAAACATAAGCTATCCATTCCAAGTCCAATTTTGCTCCAAAATGCTCCAAAATGCATCTTTTTGCTTCCTTAGCCATATGAACCTAAAAACACACGAAAATGGCTTAAACTACTAAAACAACTATGAATTAACAATATAAATGCACGAAAACAAGCTAAGTAAGTCGCCTAAATATGCTCCTATCAACAACTTATGAAACGCAATTAGAAGTAATCAAATTATAATGAAAGCATAAACATATATTTCGAATCCCCCCTAGCCAAAGGGGGGTTTAGTTCCTCATGACTTTGAAATCAAAGAAACACCTAAACATTCCAACAACTCAAACTTGAATTGTATGAACGTTTAGGCACTCTTCTCTTCCATTCCTCATACGTACAAAACAAAGAGAATTGAATTTAAACATTGAAATCAAAGAAACACCCAAACATTCCAACAACTCAAACTTGAATTATATGAACGTTTAGGCACTCTTCTCTTCCTCGTTGTTGTAGCACAAGGTCTAAAGAGATGTTTAGGGCTTTAGGGGTTTGTGGATGGTGTTTGGATTGGAAGGGAAGGCACGGCACAAGGGAATGGTTGGTGTTTGTGACTGAAATGTGTATGGAAGAGTGTGAATGAATGTTGTGTGAAGTGTGTATGGTTTTTATAGGGAGATGAATGGATGGGAGAGGGAACATGACAGCTAGGTTTGGATGGGAAAGGGAACATGACAGCTAGGTTAAGTGAATGCATGTGCAAAACAGCTAGGATGAATGCATGTGGATGTTTGGTGGCTGAAATGAATGTGAAAGCATGTGCTTTTATGGTTGAATGATTAAAGGGTGCATGTGGGTGAATGTGTGGCTGATTTGTGGTGCAATGATGAAGGAATAATCTGGAAATGCAAGGTGAAATGAAGTGGAATGACAATGGCTGGAAAGTGGAATGGGATGCACAACAATGATGGTGATTTTCTGGAATGATGGCAGGTTGTGTTGGAATGGTGATTAGGGTGAATGTGCATGAGGGTGAAAATGCATGTGGGAATGCATGTGCACGGCAAGGAACTTTGTTTGTGTGCATGTGGCTGAAATTGGTACAATGATGAAAGGCAAAGTGCATGTGGCTGCAATGGATTAAAGAATGGGAGATGGCTGCAATAATGAAGTGAATGCATGTAAATGCAAAGGGGAAATGCACAGCTAAGGATTGAAATGATAAGTGATAAGTGAATGGTTATGATAAGTGATAAGTGAATGGTTAAGATAAGTGATAAGTGAATGGTTATGATAAGTGATAAGTGAATGGTTTGGTCTTCAATTTCGTCCATCTACTTGGCTTTAAGCATATGATATCCATTCCAATCTCTAATTTGCTCCAAAAGGCTCCAAAAGGCATCCTTTTGCATACTTTTCCCTTAGAACCTGAAAACACACAAAAGAAGCATAAAGGACTAAAAGAACTAAAGAAACATAACGTAAATGCACGAGAACAAGCCATTTAAGTCGCATGAATATGCTCCTATCAAATTCCCCCACACTTAGCTTTTGCTAGTCCTCGAGCAAAACAAAACAAAAGAAACCAAAAACAAAACAAAACGAACAAAACACAACCTACACCTTCCAACAATCGTCTTAGGGATTTCCAATGCACATGACATGTTAAAAATCATTATTCCCACAGATTTTAGCCATCTTTACACTTAAGTACATTCTTACTCATAGTCACCACATACTAGTTCACAATTAAGCATTTAAAACCATGATTTGAATGTAGTAACATGCCTTAGAGAATTCCCTCAATTCCTTACTAGATGTACTCTCGTTTTTCACACAGATTTTCTGACTACACTCCCTACACTAGGTATATGTGAGAAGATTGATGTAAACATGTAGACGAACACTCGCATATGTTATAACAAGGAAAGCATTTTCTGGATTTACGATAATGACATGAATATGATCTCATGAATGGAATGCTACTACTTAGAATGAGAACCAGTGATTCCATAGGCTCATATCAATTCCAAACTCCACATTATTGAACACATAACGATCAAGATAGAAGCATAAGGGTTGAAACGGGGCTAAAGGTGTTTGGCTAACAAAGAAGGGATATGGAAAACAAAGGTTCTTAAAGAAATAGCGAGCAAAGCATTTGAATTAACTTAGAATTCACTTTTGAATGAAAACTCAACTTTTGAACAACAAGGGGGAACAAGCTCTTTTTCCTTTCTTTTCTGTTTTTCTTTTTCATATGTTTTTCCTTTTTTTTTTCTTTTGAATCTCAAAACATACATATAAACTTAAGAACAAACATTCCTTCCCCCACACCCATTTTCTTGCATAATGTAACTCAAAAGGAATTCATTTAAGTCATGCTCACTATCTTTTAAGAACAAGGGTGTGGACTGTCCTACACTAGGCTAGGTGAGGATAATGTGGGTTAACAAAGAATAAAGGCTAAACAAGGCTCAACGGGGTTAAAACTTACAACAAATACGAAATATGGGAAGTAAGGCTATTTGGCTATGGTGGCAACTACACAACTTCATCTTGATATATGTTGTGCAATTCAATGTCATGCTTTGAATGAAACGGATATAAGTTCTAGCATTTAGTTCTATCATGATACAATTGCATTCTAAGTAGCAACCAAGCAAGGAATAATGAGATCATGCAACAACTTTAGAAAACAAAGAATCACAGAATATAACTCTCCAAAGAAGGTAATGGCTCGAGTCTCACAGGGTTGTAGCGTTTGTTTGAGTTCCTTCCTTCAAGCATGTTACAAAAACGAATTTTTCTTTTATGATTGCATGCGAAGTCATACATTATAACCATAACCAAGCATATACCAAGAGTAAATCAAACTTTTCTATATGTTTATAACTCTTTTTAACAGTAATGCAATTACAAACCAAATCCTTATCATTGTGTTGGAAGGTACCCTAAGACACAAACACACAAAAACGACTCAAAACACTCTTTTTAGGCTTTTCAAAACATGTTTTTCAAATTTTTATGTGATTTTCGGAGTTATAAAAACAAAACATACTAAAACACTCTAAAACAACTTAAAAACACCTTAAAACAGCAAGGAACAACATTTTAAGTTATGGGTGATAAAATCCCACGAATTTGCATCAAATATACTTAGTTACCGCCCCACACTTAAATCAAACATTGTCCTCAATGTTTTAAGCATAGATTCACACAAAACATAAGTAAACACACAAAAAGCATTTAAACATACTAAACATGGCAGAATGTAACTAACAAAGAGAAGAGTTTAGGGACGCAAATCTGGTTATGGAGTGTAAATTCCATCTTCTCCTTGGTTGAATGCATGGGTTGATCTTGGTGATTCCACAGGCTTAATCTTGAACTGGTTTCCTCCCATCGTTGATTTTCCATAGGCTACTCTTGAACTGGGTTGGAGGATTCTTTTGGTCTCCTCCACTCGTTGATTTTCCTTTGTGCTACTCTTGAACTGGGCAGCAGGAATTCTTTTGGTCTCCCCCGAAGGTCTGAGCTTACCCCTTTTATCTGTTTCTTTGTTCAATCTTTGCAGAAGTGGTCCCTTCTCTGGAAGTGTATCAACCGTTGAAGATTCCAGGCAGTCGGCTCCAGATCCAGGAATAGATTCCAGGTAGTCGGCTCCAGATCCAAAGACTGACTCCAAGTGCCGGCTGATTGCTTCTTTCACTTTGCCATGCGAGTAAGAACAAGGACAAAGAAAAAGACAGGGAAAGAGCATGATATGAGATACTTTTGCTTTTGACCTTGATGATATGAGATACCTTTGCCTTTGAAGAAGCGGTGAAAGAATCAGCACATGTATTTGTTGTGCTTGTCTCCACATGCTTCAATCTACTGTTTCCTCCTGGGTCATCTGTACTCCAGGCATCTGGTATCATCTTTGGGGAAGAAGAAAAAATTGAGTATTTCGAAAGGCTTTGCTGGGAGTGCGCCCTCAGAGGTGAGGGAGAGTTGGGCATTTTCTTCAGGTCTGCTGATAGGAGTATATTTAGGCGACTTACTTAGCTTGTTTTCGTGCATTTATATTGTAATTCATAGTTGTTTTAGTAGTTTAAGCCATTTTCGTGTGTTTTTAGGTTCATATGGCTAAGGAAGCAAAAAGATGCATTTTGGAGCATTTTGGAGCAAAATTGGACTTGGAATGGATAGCTTATGTTTGGAGCAAAAGGAATGGACGAAATTGAAGGATTCCTAATCCATTGCAGCCACATGCACATTCAATCATTCACACCAAAACCTTGCACATGCTTTCCCATTTCATTATTCATTCACTTTGCAGCCACCATTCACTCTTTAATCCACATGCATTCATCATCATTCACCCTAGCTTTAATTCACATGCAAACACATTCATTTTCAGCACCAAACACCATCATTGACATGCACTCCCATTTTCTCCCAAAACATTGCACATGCAATTATAATCCTTCACACCTTGCAGACAAGCCACATGCACTCCCTTTAATTAATTCATCCTAGCTGTCAAAGCACATGCACTCCCACCCTTTAATCACATGCATAAAACAGCCACATGCATCTCCCATCACCATTTCAGATTTCCACCAAGTTCCTAGCTGTCATGTTCCCCCCATTTCACCTATAAATAAGCATCCATTGCATTCATTCTCATTCACACTCATTCATACACATTTCAGTCACAAACTTCTTCCATTTCAGAATGTAGACATCAAACTCCTTTGTGCCGTGCCCTCCCTTACAATCCAAACACCATCCTTCCATTTCCACCACTCCTCTTCCATTCCTCCACCACTCCCTAAACCATTCACACCATCAAACTATCCTTAGACCTTGTGCTACAACGAAGAGGAAGAGAAGAGTGCCTAAACGTTCATACAATTCAAGTTTGAGTTGTTGGAATGTTTAGGTGTTTCTTTGATTTCAATGTTTAATTTCAATACTCTTTGTTTTGTACGAATGAGGAATGGAAGAGAAGAGGGCCTAAACGTTCATACAATTCAAGTTTGAGTTGTTGGAATGTTTAGGTGTTTCTTTGATTCTCTTTGTTTTGTACCATGAGGAACTAAACCCCCCTTGGCTAGGGGGGGATTTGAAATAAATGTTTATGCTTGCATTTTGATTTGATTACTTCTAATTGCGTTTCATAAGTTGTGGATTCAATTTGTTTAACCGTTTGATTGATAACTTATTTATGTATGTTTATTGAGAGTGCACGCTTAATTTTCATGCATGAATATGACGCTAGAATATAAGTGAGTTTCACCTAATCGTTATGAACTTATATTCACAAGTAGTGGAGGTTGCTTATAAACAATCGCGTTAAATGAATTCTTGGCACGAGTTTCATGCTCATCATAGTAACGAATGCCTCGTCAACACTTATAGTTTTCATAATGCTTAATGATCTTTGATTGTATCTTTATTGTGCTGTTCACGTAAAGGACTTTTGGAGAATGTAGTGAATTGCGTTGCGCTAACCCATCCAATTCATTAACTTAAGGAAAACTTGACGATTAATTTAAGCGGACCTAATTAACCCGGGGTGATGAGTTTCATAATTTATTGAAATGCAATTGGAAATCTTTTTATTATGTAAGTGTAACATGTATGGAGATGAACCCTCTAGCTAGCTTCAATCCATTCAATATCATCACATTCATCTTTACAATCTGTTTTGTTTCCAAGTTTCTATTTTTATTTCAAGTTTTCAAAACCAATCCCCCTTTACTTTATTGTTCAATTTAGTTAGAAATCATTTTAGTTTATGTTTTAAAGTGTTTTGAGTCAAGTTACAACTTAATTTCGTCCAAAATTGGGTTTAAGGTCAGAAACTGCCTAGTTAGTGTTTTTAGGCAGTTTTGGGTCTTTTGAACTTGTTTTGAATCTTTTGGTTTGTTTTAGTGTTTTAAAGTTTAGTTTTGCATTCTTTGAGTCTAGTATAGTGTTTTATATTGTGTTTTTACGTTTTTTTAGTCAAATCCAAGTGATTAACAATCCCTCCTAATCCCCGGTCCAGAACGATCCCTACTTATAAATATACTACAATTTGACAAAAAGAAGGTTTAATTTGTGTGCGTATAAATCCCGCATCATCTGCCTTGCCACAAAAGATGAAGGTCGACATATTTAGGGATTTCTCAAAAGCAAGTAGTGGTACTGTTCTTTTACCCTTGTCGACAAACGTCTCTTCGATATCTGAACGACGCCTCTTTGATTTCTGAGCAGGCGCCTCTTCGATTTCTGAGCAGGCGCCCCTTCGCTTTCTGAACGACACGTAGTAGTGCGGATGCGGCTCCTTTTGACAAAGCTGCATGCGTTTTCTGAAAAGCAGAGAAAGCGTCGCCGAACTTTGCGCTTGTTGGCTAAAGATGTGTAGTTGCGATGATGGCCTCCACGTGTTTTCTGAAAAGAAGAAATCTTTTGACAAAGTTGAACGCGTCTTCTGAAAAGCCGAGAAATCGTCGCCTAACTTACGCAGGAAAATCCGGCTCTTTGAATCGGTGGTCGTGGCGCCTTGGCTTTTTATAGAGGTATCGATCACCACCAACATACACACTCTGAAGATTGCCCATTCTTGAAAATCGTCTCCGGCCCTTTGAAATTTAACTCCATCCACCCCTTCTCTTTGAACACCTTTGAAAAATGACTAACCCATCGAACCTTTGCTTAGATTTGAGTCTCAGCAGCGATCCGGTTGCGCCCCGTCAAGGTAATGTATGGCGCCCTTCTTTTTTATCTTCTAATGGTCCTCTTTCAGGTGAAGACTCCATGATGACGGATGCAACAACAGCTACGATAGTAGCTAGGAACCTCCTCACTCCTAAGGATAGTAGGTTGCTTTCAGGACGGTCCGATGAGTTGGCCGTTCAAGAGTCCCTCGCTCTCAGTGTTCAGTGTGCAGGCTCTGTGTCCAACATGGGCCAACGCCTACTTGCTCGCTCCCGTCAGGTTGAATCGTTGATGGCAGAGGTGGAAAGTCTTAAGCAGGTGATGTGATATATAATAGCACACAAATTAAACCCTCTTTTCGTCAAATTGTAGTATATGTATAAGTAGGGATCGTTCTGGACCGGGGATTAGGAGGGATTGTTAATCACTTGGATTTGACTTAAAAACGTAAAAACACAATATAAAACACTAAACTAGACTCAAAGAATGCAAAACTAAACTTTAAAACACTAAAACAAACCAAAAGACTCAAACATCACCCAAAACACTCAAATCCGCCTAAAAACCACTTTCTGGGCAGATTTGAGCACAAACACAAAATTGGACGAATTTGTTTAACAAATTGAATCAAAACACTTATAAACACAAATTAAAAGTATTTCTAACTAATCTAACACTTTAAAATAAATGGGGATTGAGGTTTGGACGAAAATAAACTAAATGGATAGATTCTAATTAAAACAGATTATAAAAACGAAATTGACGAAATGGAATGAATGGATGATAGAATAGCTAAGGGGTTCTTCTCCACACATGTTACACTTACATAATAAAAAGATTTCCAATTGCATTTCAATAAATTATGAAACTCATCACCCCGGGTTAATTAGGTCCGCTTAAATTAACCGTCAAGTTTTCCTTAAGTTAATGAATTGGATGGGTTAGCGCAACGCAATTCACAACATTCTCCAAAAGTCCTTTACGTGAACAGCACAATAAAGATACAATCAAAGATCATTAAGCATTATGAAAACTATAAGTGTTGACGAGGCATTCGTTACTATGGAATACGCATGAAACTTATGCCAAGAATTCGTTTAACGCGATTGTTTATAAGCAACCTCCACTACTTGTGAATATAAGTTCATAACGATTAGGTGAAACTCACTTATATTCTAGCGTCATATTCATGCATGAAAATTAAGCGTGCACTCTCAATAAACATACATAAATAAGTTATCAATCAAACGGTTAAACAAATTGAATCCACAAATTATGAAACGTAATTAGAAGTAATCAAATCAAAATGCAAGCATAAACATTTATTTCAAATCCCCCCTAAGCCAAGGGGGGTTTAGTACCTCATATGTACAAAATAAAGAGAATCAAAGAAACACCTAAACATTCCAACAACTCAAACTTGAATTGTATGAACGTTTAGGCACTCTTCTCTTCCATTCCTCATTCGTACAAAACAAAGAGTATTGAAATTAAACATTGAAATCAAAGAAACACCTAAACATTCCAACAACTCAAACTTGAATTGTATGAACGTTTAGGCCCTCTTATCTTCCTCTTCGTTGTAGCACAAGGTCTAGGGATAGTTTGATGGTGTGAATGGTTTCGGGAGTGGTGGAGGAATGGAAGAGGAGTTGTGGAGATGGAAGGATGGTGTTTGGATTGTAAGGGAAAGTCACGGCAAGGGTGGTTTATGGTCTACATTTCTGCAAATGGATGATTTTATGAATGGAATGGATGGACTTTGTGAAGGACACGGCCCCAAGGGACCAATTTCTGTTGTGAATGAATGAATTGGTAGAGTGTGTGAATGAGTATTTATAGGTGAAATAGGGGGAACATGACAGCTAGGTTGCATGTGCAAATGCTGGAATGGTATGGTGAGTGAATGTGCACGGTTTTGAGTGTTGTTGGTGCTGGAATGGTATGGGTTGTGCCCGGCATTGAGTGTGGATGAGCTGGAAATGCATGTGTGTGCATGTGAAAGCTGCCAAGATGTATGTGAAAGTGTATGAATGTGCACGGCATGAGTGGTGGATGGGAGTGTATGTTTGAATGATTAAAGGGACATGTGGGGGTGGAAATGATGAATGAAATGCATGTGAATGACAGCTAGATATGTTGATGAATGCATGTGACTTGTTTGTGGTGAGTGAATGCATGTGCAAAGCTTGGAAATGCAATGGGAACTCACGGCATTGAGTGATTTCTGGGTGCATGTGGAATGAATGATTTCTTAGTGAGTGGATGCATGTGTTGATTAAAGGGGGAATGCAAAGGAAAAGCTGGAAATGGGAGTGAAGAGTCACGGCAAAGGTAAGTGTTTGGTGATGGGTGCATGTGTTGGTGGTTTTGCATGTGAATTAAAACTAGAGTGATGATGATGAATGCATGTGCAAAGGAAGTGGATTTTCTGCAAATGCAATGATGAAATGGATGGGAATGCATGTGGATTAAAGGTTGGAATGACAATGAGTGCATGTGGAATGGCTGAAATGTAAAGGGGATGCACGGCATGGTTATGATGAATGCATGTGCAAAGTTGGTTGAATGATAAGTGGTGAATGATATGTGATAAGTGATATGTGGTGATTATATGTGGTGATGATAAATGGGAGTGATATGTGATAAGTGATATGTGGTGATGATATGTGGTGATGATAAATGGGAGTGTGGCTGAAATGAAGGAGTGGAATGTTGGAATGTTATGCACGGCTAAGGATAAAGGAAAGGTTTAAATGTCCTAAAACTAAAGGGAACAAGGTTCCAACACTTTGGTCTTCAATTAGGTCTTCAATTTCGTCCAACACTTTGGCTCCAAGCATAAGCTATCCATCCTTAGCCCAAAAGTGCTCCAAAAGTCTCCAAAATGCATCTTTTTGCTCCTTTAGCCCTTTGGACCTACAAACACACGAAAATAGCTTAAAGTACTAAAATAACTAAAGAAACATAACGTAAATGCACGAGAACAAGCCATTTAAGTCGCATGCATTTGGGACCTAATTGAAGATTAAATATATCAACGCGTTATTTCTTGATTGAAGATTAAATATATCAACGCTTCGCATTTGGGACCTTTCCATGAGCTGCGACAATAGAGAAGCATTATCAAGTGCCATGTTGTGCTTCTCTAGTACTTAAAATCAACAAACAAAACACAAATAAAAAACTAAAACTAAAATACATAATAGAAACGAACAATCCAAGAGATTAGCAAATTTGCTAACCCCCGGCAATGGCGCCAAAATTTGATGCGAGAATTAAACGCACACAAATTAAACCCTCTTTTTGACAATTGTAGTATAAGTATAAGTAGGGATCGTTCTGGACCGGGGATTAGGAGGGATTGTTAATCACTTGGATTTGACTTAAAAACGTAAAAACACAATATAAAACTCTATACTATACTCAAAGAATGCAAAACTAAACTTTAAAACACTAAAACAAACCAAAAGACTCAAACATCACCCAAAACACTCAAAACTGCCTTAAAAACACTTTCTGGGCAGTTTTGAGCACTTTGGTGAATTTGGACGAATTTGGGAAATAAATTGAATCAAAACACTTAGAAATGTACAGGGGGATTTAGGTTTTGACGAATTTAAACTAAATGTACAGATTGTAAATTAAAGGCAAATGTAAATGTGAATGTGTGATAGAATTGAATGGAATGAAGGCTAGCTAAGGGGTTCATCTCCACATATGTTACACTTGCATAATAAAACGATTTCCAATTGCATTTCAATAAACCATTAATTCTCAACACCCCAAGTTAACCGTGAATTGCACTTAACCCTCAGATTTTCCTAACGTTATTGAATTGGATGATTGCATACGACAACCCAAAACATTCCCCACAAGTTCCCTATATGAACTGCATAATAGAGATAAAAGCAAGAATCATTACGTTCTTTGAAAACCATAAGCATTGAAGAAGCATTCGTTACTATGAACTGCATGAAACTCTTGCCAAGAATTCATTTAACGCGATTGTTTATAAGCAACCTCCACTACTTGTGAATATAAGTTTGTAACGATTAGGTGAAACTCACTTATATTCTAGCGTCATATTCATGCATGAAAATTAAGCGCGCATTCTCAATAAACATACATAAATAAGTTATCTATCAAATAGTTAAACAAATTGAATTCACAACTTATGAAACGCAATTAGAAGTAATCAAATTATAATGAAAGCATAAACATATATTTCGAATCCCCCTAGCCAAAGGGGGGTTTAGTTCCTCATGACTTTGAAATCAAAGAAACACCTAAACATTCCAACAACTCAAACTTGAATTGTATGAACGTTTAGGCACTTTTCTCTTCCATTCCTCATACGTACAAAACAAAGAGAATTGAATTTAAACATTGAAATCAAAGAAACACCCAAACATTCCAACAACTCAAACTTGAATTATATGAACGTTTAGGCACTCTTCTCTTCCTCGTTGTTGTAGCACAAGGTCTAAGGAGATGTTTAGGGCTTTAGGGGTTTGTGGATGGTGTTTGGATTGGAAGGGAAGGCACGGCACAAGGGAATGGTTGGTGTTTGTGACTGAAATGTGTATAGAAGAGTGTGAATGAATGTTGTGTGAAGTGTGTATGGTTTTTATAGGGAGATGAATGGATGGGAGAGGGAACATGACAGCTAGGTTTGGATGGGAAAGGGAACATGACAGCTAGGTTAAGTGAATGCATGTGCAAAACAGCTAGGATGAATGCATGTGGATGTTTGGTGGCTGAAATGAATGTGAAAGCATGTGCTTTTATGGTTGAATGATTAAAGGGTGCATGTGGGTGAATGTGTGGCTGATTTGTGGTGCAATGATGAAGGAATAATCTGGAAATGCAAGGTGAAATGAAGTGGAATGACAATGGCATGTGGAATGGCTGGAAAGTGGAATGGGATGCACGGCAATGATGGTGATTTTCTGGAATGATGGCAGGTTGTGTTGGAATGGTGATTAGGGTGAATGTGCATGAGGGTGAAAATGCATGTGGGAATGCATGTGCACGGCAAGGAACTTTGTTTGTGTGCATGTGGCTGAAATTGGTACAATGATGAAAGGCAAAGTGCATGTGGCTGCAATGGATTAAAGAATGGGAGATGGCTGCAATAATGAAGTGAATGCATGTAAATGCAAAGGGGAAATGCACGGCTAAGGATTGAAATGATAAGTGTATGGTTATGATAAGTGATAAGTGAATGGTTATGATAAGTGATAAGTGAATGGTTAAGATAAGTGATAAGTGAATGGTTATGATAAGTGATAAGTGAATGGTTTGGTCTTCAATTTCGTCCATCTACTTGGCTTTAAGCATATGATATCCATTCCAATCTCTAATTTGCTCCAAAAGGCATCCTTTTGCATACTTTGCCCTTAGAACCTGAAAACACACAAAAGAAGCATAAAGGACTAAAATAACTAAAGAAACATAACGTAAATGCACGAGAACAAGCCATTTAAGTCGCATGAATATGCTCCTATCACTCATTGGTGCAGGGATACTTTGAAGATTTGAACGCCGATGCACTAGAAAATGTCATTACACGAAGCATGGAAGTCAAAACCAAGGGAAGGGAGCTTTTGATAACCCACGACACACACACTCCATTGCATGACGTGCCTCCTAATGTGGAATGCCTTGAGTTGGTTGCCGCCCTGGAGTCACTGCCTAGGCACGAGGGTAAGTTTTCTAACTTTGAGTCAATTCCCATTTCAACTAATAAGTTGCTTCCATCCATAGTTCAGGCACCTCTCCTTGATCTCAAGCCATTACCAAGCCATTTGAAGTACATTTTCTTGGGGGAAGAGGAGACCTTACCGGCCATTATTTCTTCATCACTCACGGCACAAGAAGAAGAGAAACTAGTGCGTGTTTTGAAGGAGTTCAAATCTGCCCTAGGTTGGACTTTGGCTGATATCAAATGTATTAGTCCCGTCATATGTATGCATCACATATTTCTTGAGGATGGGGCCAAACCAACTAGAGAGGCTCAACGCCGTCTCAACCCTCCGATGATGGAAGTAGTGAAGAAGGAGATAATCAAACTCCTTGATTGTGGAGTGATTTACCCTATCTCCGATAGCCGTTGGGTCTCACCTATCCAATGTGTTCCCAAGAAATCTAGAGTGACAGTTGTGGAGAATGCGGAGAATGAGCTTGTGCCCACTCGAATCCAAACCGGTTGGCGCGTATGCATTGATTATAGGAAGATAAACGCCACCACGAGGAAGGACCACTTTCCATTGCCGTTCCTAGATCAAATGCTTCAGAGGTTAGCGGGTCATTCATTTTATTGTTTTCTTGATGGATATTCTGGTTATAATCAAATTGTTATTGCCCCGAATGATCAAGAAAAGACCACTTTTACATGCCCCTTTGGTACATTTGCTTATCGTCGCATGCCATTTGGTTTATGTAATGCACCTGCCACATTTCAAAGATGCATGATGAGCATATTTTCAGATTATGTTGAGAAAATTATTGAGGTTTTTATGGATGATTTCAGCGTTTTTGGTAATTCATTTGATGGTTGTTTGAATAATCTTAGTTTGATTTTAAAACGATGCATTGAAACTAACCTTGTGTTAAATTGGGAGAAATGCCACTTTATGGTTAAACAAGGTATTGTTTTAGGTCATATCATATCTGAAAAAGGCATTGAAGTAGATAAATCTAAGGTAGACCTTGTTCGTCACTTACCCTCTCCAACTTCGGTTAGAGAGGTTTGTTCGTTTCTTGGTCATGCAGGCTTTTATAGGCGCTTCATAAAGGATTTCTCCAAGATTGCGCAGCCACTATGCCGATTGCTTCAAACGGAGGTGGTTTTCGAGTTCAACGAGGCGTGTGAGAAAGCATTCAACCACCTCAAGGAGGCTCTCACTTCGGCTCCCATTATCACACCTCCGGATTGGAGCCTTCCATTCGAGTTGATGTGCGATGCTTCGGACTATGCAATTGGTGCTGTTTTGGGACAGCGAAAGAACAAACAACCTCATGTTATTTATTATGCATCTAGGACACTAAATGATGCTCAATTATTACTCAACCACTGAAAAAGAATTACTTGATGTGGTATTTGCATTAGATAAGTTCCGATCCTACTTACTTGGTACTAAAGTTATTATTTTTACTGATCATGCAGCTCTCAAGTATTTGCTCACAAAAAAGGAGGCCAAGCCTAGACTAATTTGATGGATGTTGCTTCTACAAGAGTTTGACATTGAGATTCGGGATAAGAAGGGTGTGGAGAACGTGGTGGCTGACCACCTAAGTCGAATGGTTGATAGGAGCATATTCATGCGACTTAAATGGCTTGTTCTCGTGCATTTACGTTATGTTTCTTTAGTTATTTTAGTACTTTAAGCTATTTTCGTGTGTTTGTAGGTCCAAAGGGCTAAAGGAGAAAAAAGATGCATTTTGGAGACTTTTGGAGCACTTTTGGGCTAAGGATGGATAGCTTATGCTTGGAGCCAAAGTGTTGGACGAAATTGAAGACCTAATTGAAGACCAAAGTGTTGGAACCTTGTTCCCTTTAGTTTTAGGACATTTAAACCTTTCCTATATCCTTAGCCGTGCATAACATTCCAACATTCCACTCCTTCATTTCAACCACACTCCCACATATCATTACATATCATTCACCACTTATCATTCACTTATCATATCATTCACTTATCTTATCATTCACTTATCATATCATTCATTTATCATATCATTCACTTATCATATCATTCACTTATCATATCATACACTTATCATAACCATACACTTATCACTTATCACAACAACAACCTTGCACATGCACATTCATCCACATGCACCCATAATCATTCACTCATCTTTAATCCACATGCATCTTCCATAAATCAAATCAGCCACATCCACATGCACTTATTCCACTTCATCATTACACCACATTCTCTCTCTTTAATCCACATGCATTCATAATCATTCACTCTAGTTTTAATTCCACATGCATTTCCACCCACATGCAACCATAATCATTCATACCTATCAGCCACATGCATTCACTCTTCATAAATCAGCCACATGCATTCAATCATTCACTCCACACTCATTGCACATGCATTCCCTTTCATTTCTGTCAAAGCACATGCATTCCCACCCTTTAATCACATGCATAAATCAGCCACATGCATCTCCCATCACCATTTCAGATTTCCACCAAGTTCCTAGCTGTCATGTTCCCTCTCTTTCTCCCTATAAATACCATACACACTTCACACAACATTCATTCATTCTCATACATTCTTCCACATTTCAGAAAATCATCCATTCACACCAAGAAACATCCCCTTGGCCGTGAGTTTCCCTACAAATCCAAACACCACTCCTCTTCCATTTCCATCACTCCCCAAACCATTCACACCATCAAACTATCCTTAGACCTTGTGCTACAATAAAGAGGAAGAGAAGAGGGCCTAAACGTTCATACAATTCAAGTTTGAGTTGTTGGAATGTTTAGGTGTTTCTTTGATTTCAATGTTTAAATTCAATTCTCTTTGTTTTGTATGTTTGAGGAATGGAAGAAAAGAGTGCTTAAACGTTCATACAATTCAAGTTTGAGTTGTTGGAATGTTTAGGTGTTTCTTTGATTTCAATGTTATGAAGAACTAAACCCCCCTTAGCTAGGGGGTGATTCGAAATATATGTTTATGCTTGCATTTTGATTTGATTACTTCTAATTGCGTTTCATAAGTTGTGGATTCAATTTGTTTAACTGTTTTATTGATAACCTATTTATGTATGTTTATTGAGAGTGCACGCTTAATTTTCATGCATGAATATGACGCTAGAATATAAGTGAGTTTCACCTAATAGTTATGAACTTATATTCACAAGTAGTGGAGGTTGCTTATAAACAATCGCGTTAAATAAATTCTTGGCATAAGTTTCATGCAATCATAGTAACGAATGCCTCGTCAACACTTATAGTTTTCAAAGAACTTAATGATTCTTGCTTGTATCTCTATTATGCAATTCATGTAGGGAACTTGTGGGGAATGCTTTGGGTTGTCGTATGCAATCATCCAATTCATTAACTTAAGGAAAACTTGACGGTTAATTTAAGCGGACCTAATTAACCCGGGGTGATGAGTTTCATGGTTTATTGAAACGCAATTGGAAATCGTTTTATTATGCAAGTATAACATATGTGGAGATGAACCCCGTAGCTAACTTTCCATCCATTCTATTTCATCACATTCATATTTACATTTTGCTTTAAATTACAATTTGTTCATTTAGTTTAATTTCGTCCAAATTTCAATCCCCCTTTACTTTATTGTCCAAATTAGTTAAAAAGCGTCTTAGTTTGTGTTTATAAGTGTTTTGATTCAATTTGTTGCACAAATTCGTCCAAATTCACCAAAGTGCTCAAAACTACCCAGAAAGTGTTTTTAAGGCAGTTTTGAGTGTTTTGGGTGATGTTTGAGTCTTTTGGTTTGTTTTAGTGTTTTAAATTTTAGTTTTACACTCTTTGAGTCTAGTATAGTGTTTGATATTGTGTTTTTACGTTTTTGAGTCAAATCCAAGTGATTAACAATCCCTCCTAATCCCCGGTCCAGAACGATCCCTACTTATACTTATACTACAATTGTCAAAAAGAGGGTTTAATTTGTGTGCGTATAAATCCCGCATCAATGGTGCATGAGGAAGCATTGCCAATTTCTGAAACCTTCCCCGATGAACAATTAATGTCTATCCAGGTAAGTGAGCCTTGGTATGCAGATTTGGTGAACTTTTTGGTGTTTAAACATATCCCTAGCACACTTAATAGGAATCAACGTGATAAGCTTAAAAAGGATGCTAGGTTTTATGTTTGGGATGACCCATACCTCTGGAAATTTTGTCCCGATCAGATTGTACGACGTTGTGTGAATGAATATGAGTTTCAATCTATTTTAACATTCTATCATTCATATGCATGTGGGGGACATTTTGGCACCCAACGCACTGCCCTTAAGGTCTTAGAATGTGGGTTTTATTGGCCAACCATTTTTAGGGATGCTAGGACATTTTGCCTTACATGTGATCGTTGTCAACGAATGGGTAATATAAGTGTTAAGGATCAAATGCCACAAAACCCTATACTTTCTGTTGAAATATTTGATGTGTGGGGAATTGATTTTATGGGTCCTTTTCTTTCATCACATGGTTTTCTCTATATCTTGTTGGCGGTGGATTATGTTTCCAAATGGGTGGAAGCAAAAGCCACCCGTACTAACGATTCCAAAGTGGTTGCAGATTTTGTGAAGTCTAACATTTTTGCTAGGTTCGGAATGCCTCGAGTCCTGATAAGTGATGGAGGTTCACATTTTTGTAATCGCACAATTGAGGCACTGCTCAAGAAGTATAACGTTACACATAGGGTTTCGACACCCTATCATCCTCAAACAAGCGGGCAAGTCGAGGTGTCGAATCGGGAGGTTAAACAGATTCTTGAGAAGACGGTTGGGCCAACAAGAAAAGATTGGAGCTTGAGGTTAGAGGATTGATAGGAGCATATTCATGCGACTTAAATGGCTTGTTCTCGTGCATTTACGTTATGTTTCTTTAGTTATTTTAGTCCTTTAAGCTATTTTCGTGTGTTTGTAGGTCCAAAGGGCTAAAGGAGCAAAAAGATGCATTTTGGAGACTTTTGGAGCACTTTTGGGCTAAGGATGGATAGCTTATGCTTGGCGCCAAAGTGTTGGACGAAATTGAAGACCTAATTGAAGACCAAAGTGTTGGAACCTTGTTCCCTTTAGTTTTAGGACATTTAAACCTTTCCAATTTCCTTAGCCGTGCATAACATTCCAACATTCCACTCCTTCATTTCAGCCACACTACCACATATCAAATCATCATCACTTATCACTTATCACTTATCATAACCACATATCATATCATCATCACTTATCACTTATCACTTAACATGCACCCCATCACCTAACACAACACCTTTAATTCACATGCATTCACTCTTTAATTCACATGCATTTACTCTTTAATTCACATGCAAAACACCTCCATTCCATCTCCCATTTCAGATTGCATTCCATAATCATTCACTCACCTTTAATCCACATGCATTCCATCCTTTAAAACATTGCACATGCACTCCCTTTAATTAATTAAGCCACATGCACTCCCATCCATTTCATCATTGCAGCCAACACATGCTTTCACATGCATTTTCAGATTGTCCCCTTGCACATGCAGCCACATATTCATTGCACATGCAATTCCAACCCACATGCATCCTTTAATCATTCAAACATGCAGCCACATTCCCTCCTAGCTGTCATGTTCCCCCCATTTCACCTATAAATAAGCATCCATTGCATTCATTCTCAAACAATTCGTCCATATTCAGAAAATCATCCAAAACACCACCAGAAATCATCCCCTTGTGCCGTGAGTATCCCTACTAATCCAAACACCACTCCAACCACTCCCCATCCCTCCAAAACACTTCACACTATCCCAAAACACACCTTAGACCTTGTGATACAACAACGAGGAAGAGAAGAGTGCCTAAACGTTCATACAATTCAAGTTTGAGTTGTTGGAATGTTTAGGTGTTTCTTTGATCTCAATGTTTAAATTCAATTATCTTTGTTTTGTACGTATGAGGAATGGAAGAGAAGAGTGCCTAAACGTTCATACAATTCAAGTTTGAGTTGTTGGAATGTTTAGGTGTTTCTTTGATTTCAAAGTTATGAGGAACTAAACCCCCCTTGGCTAGGGGGTAATTTGAAATCAAAATTTGTTGCGGGAATTTATACGCACACAAATTAAACCCTCTTTTTCGTCAAATTGTAGTATAAGTATAAGTAGGGATCGTTCTGGACCGGGGATTAGGAGGGATTGTTAATCACTTGGATTTGACTCAAAAACGTAAAAACACAATATAAAACACTAAACTAGACTCAAAGAATGCAAAACTAAACTTTAAAACACTCAAAGAAACTAAAAGACTCAAAACAGCACAAACACACTCAAATCTGCCTAAAAACCACTTTCTGGGCAGTTTTGAGTATAAACACAATTTTGGACGAAATTAAGTTGTAACTTGACTCAAGACTCTTAAAAACACAAACTAAATTGATTTCTAACTAATTTGACATTAAAGTAAAGGGGGATTGAGTTTTGGACGAATTTAAACTAAATGCACAGATTCTAATTAAAACAGATTGTAAATATGAAATTGATGAAATGGAATGAATGGATGATAGAATAGCTAAGGGGTTCATCTCCATATATGTTACACTTGCATAATAAAATGATTTCCAATTGCATTTCAATAAACCATGACTTCTCAAAGCTCCAAGTTAATTAGGTCCGCTTAAATTAACTTTCAGATTTCCCTAGATTCATTGGATTGAATGGAATACGCATTACAACCAAATTATTCCTAATCAAAGTCCCTAACTATGGAATACGCATGATAGAGACATTCAACAAAGATCATTAAGTTCAACGGAAATCATAAACATCGACGAGGCATTCGTTACTATGGAATACGCATGAAACTTATGCCAAGAATTCATTTAACGCGATTGTTTATAAGCAACCTCCACTACTTGCGAATATAAGTTCGTAACTATTAGGTGAAACTCACTTATATTCTAGCGTCATATTCATGCATGAAAATTAAGCGCGCATTCTCAATAAACATACATAAATAAGTTATCAATCAAACGGTTAAACAAATTGAATCCACAACTTATGAAACGCAATTAGAAGTAATCAAATCAAAATGCAAGCATAAACATCTATTTCGAATCCCCCCCTAGCCAAGGGGGGGTTTAGTTCCTCATAACTTTGAAATCAAAGAAACACCTAAACATTCCAACAACTCAAACTTGAATTGTATGAACGTTTAGGCACTCTTCTCTTCCATTCCTCATACGTACAAAACAAAGATAATTGAATTTAAACATTGAGATCAAAGAAACACCTAAACATTCCAACAACTCAAACTTGAATTGTATGAACGTTTAGGCACTCTTCTCTTCCTCGTTGTTGTATCACAAGGTCTAAGGTGTGTTTTGGGATAGTGTGAAGTGTTTTGGAGGGATGGGGAGTGGTTGGAGTGGTGTTTGGATTAGTAGGGATACTCACGGCACAAGGGGATGATTTCTGGTGGTGTTTTGGATGATTTTCTGAATATGGACGAATTGTTTGAGAATGAATGCAATGGATGCTTATTTATAGGTGAAATGGGGGGAACATGACAGCTAGGAGGGAATGTGGCTGCATGTTTGAATGATTAAAGGATGCATGTGGGTTGGAATTGCATGTGCAATGAATATGTGGCTGCATGTGCAAGGGGACAATCTGAAAATGCATGTGAAAGCATGTGTTGGCTGCAATGATGATATGGATAGGAGTGCATGTGGCTTAATTAATTAAAGGGAGTGCATGTGCAATGTTTTAAAGGATGGAATGCATGTGGATTAAAGGTGAGTGAATGATTATGGAATGCAATCTGAAATGGGAGATGGAATGGAGGTGTTTTGCATGTGAATTAAAGAGTAAATGCATGTGAATTAAAGAGTGAATGCATGTGAATTAAAGGTGTTGTGTTAGGTGATGGGTGCATGTTAAGTGATAAGTGATAAGTGATGATGATAAGTGATACGTGATAAGTGATGATGATATGATATGTGGTTATGATAAGTGATAAGTGATAAGTGATGATGATTTGATATGTGGTAGTGTGGCTGAAATGAAGGAGTGGAATGTTGGAATGTTATGCACGGCTAAGGAAATTGGAAAGGTTTAAATGTCCTAAAACTAAAGGGAACAAGGTTCCAACACTTTGGTCTTCAATTAGGTCTTCAATTTCGTCCAACACTTTGGCGCCAAGCATAAGCTATCCATCCTTAGCCCAAAAGTGCTCCAAAAGTCTCCAAAATGCATCTTTTTGCTCCTTTAGCCCTTTGGACCTACAAACACACGAAAATAGCTTAAAGGACTAAAATAACTAAAGAAACATAACGTAAATGCACGAGAACAAGTCATTTAAGTCGTATGAATATGCTCCTATCACCCGTTGAATTGGAGCATAAAGCACATTGGGCCGTAAAGACATTCAATATGGGCATTGATGCCGCTGGAGTTCATAGGAAGCTTCAATTGAATGAGCTGGAGGAGATAAGGAATGAGGCTTATGAGAACGCGCGCATTTACAAAGAGAAAACAAAGGCTTACCATGACAGGATGCTTCGGAGCAAGACATTCTCAATAGGGCAGAAAGTGTTACTTTTCAATTCTCGCCTTCGCTTGTTCCCAAGTAAGTTACGTTCTAAATGGATAGGTCCTTTTGTTATTACTAATGTCTTTCCTCATGGTGCAGTGCAAATTCAAAGCTTGAAGACGGGACATGAATTTAAAGTGAATGGACACCGTTTGAAGCCCTACTACGACAATTTCAAGGAGCATACCGTGGAGGACTGATAGGAGCATATTCATGCGACTTAAATGGCTTGTTCTCGTGCATTTACGTTATGTTTCTTTAGTTATTTTAGTACTTTAAGCTATTTTCGTGTGTTTGTAGGTCCAAAGGGCTAAAGGAGCAAAAAGATGCATTTTGGAGACTTTTGGAGCACTTTTGGGCTAAGGATGGATAGCTTATGCTTGGAGCCAAAGTGTGGACGAAATTGAAGACCTAATTGAAGACCAAAGTGTTGGAACCTTGTTCCCTTTAGTTTTAGGACATTTAAACCTTTCCTAATCTCATTCATCCACCACACATTCCAGCCCATTCCTACACATGTGCCATACATCTCCACAATCCCATTCATCAACACATGCATTTACATGCTTTCACATGCATTTTTCACATGCATTCCCTTGCACACTCCAACCATTGTCGTCCACATTCACATCAACACATGCACCACAGAAAACTCCTTTTGTGTCGTGCCTAATTCCATGTATTCCATCCTTTAATTCTCCCACATGCACTCATAATCATTCACACCTTGCATTCACATGCATTTCCAACCTAATCACTCACCCACACAATCTGAAATCATTCAAACAATCACCATCATTGCCGTGCATTCCATTACCTTTCTCCACTTCATCTTTGCAGAAATCCACATGCATCTCAATTAAATAAACCCCATGCTTGCACATTTCCCTTTTGCCATGCACCCATTATTCCAGAAAACCATTCATCCCATCATTCCATGTGATTCCAGCTCCTCTTTGTCTATGCCGTGCACTTTGATACCCTTTCCAGGTTGTCACTTCAGCCTTTGCAGCCAATAAACATGCATGATTCAACCAAAATAGCCAAATGCATGCATACTTCCCTAGTGCCGTGCATCCACTACCTCAAAAACCCATCAATTCCAGCTCATTTATGCACTTCCATCTCACATGTGCAGATCCAAGATCCAATCTGAATGTTGGCAGCCACATTCCTTCCTATAAAACTAGGCACACTTCACACATCAAGACACAATTCATTTCACAACAGAAATTGGTCCCTTGGGGCCGTGCCCTTCACAAAGTCCATCCATTCCATTCATACACTTCATCCATTGCAGAAATGTAGACCATAAACCCCCCTTTGTGCCGTGACTCTCCCTTACAATCCAAACATCATCTTTCCATTTCCATAATTCCCCAATCCATTCAACACACCAACAACATCCCTTAGACCTTGTGCTATGACGAAGAGGAAGATAAGAGGGCCTAAACGTTCATACAATTCAAGTTTGAGTTGTTGGAATGTTTAGGTGTTTCTTTGATTCTACATCAGTTTTGCTTCAAGGGTTCTTTCTTCTTATTAATTCTATGTTCATTCATGTTTTATATTTTTATGTTAAATCCTTTGCAAACATGAATTGTAACTAATCCTCCTCTAGGGATTTGATGTAGCCTTGCAAAGTTTGCCATATAGTTAATTCGGAATTCTCATTTAATCTATCTATTTCTTGCTTCATTCTCCGATTTAATTGTGACTTAGTGTGTTGATTTTAATGCTTGATCATCATTTGAATTAACCACAGGTTGTTTAGCCAAGATTAAAGCACACATCATGCATAATCTTGGTAGATATGTGATAGGAGCATATTCATGCGACTTAAATGGCTTGTTCTCGTGTATTTACGTTATGTTTCTCTCGTTATTTTAGTCCTTTATGCTTCTTTTGTGTGTTTTCAGGTTCTAAGGGCCTAGGGAGCAAGTAAGTGCATTTTGAGGCCATTTGGAGCATTTTTGGGCATGGATTGGATAGCTTATCCATGGAGCCAAGAGGATGGACGAATTTGAAGGCCTTGTATGCACTTGAAGACACAAAACAATGGCCCTAACCCAATCACATAACACATTATGCCATACAAACCAACCTATTTTAGGCCCATTCTATGTACTTAAACCCTAGCCCTTTAAACTAGTTCATTTATCACTTATCAAACCATTCACTTATCACTCACCACATATCATTCACTTATCACTTAACATATCATTCATTTATTTCACTTCCATACTCCTCTTAATTCCACATGCATTCTCACACATGCACATCATTCACTCACATTTCCACCATTCATTCTTTATTCCTTTCCAAACATCTCACATGCATTTCTTCATTATTTCCTAACCCTACATGCATTATTTATTTCATCATTACACCACCATTCACACACACATGCACTTACTCTTTCACACACACATGCACTTACTCTTTCATCATTGCACCACCAATTCAACACATGCATTCACACACCAACAACCTAGCTCTTTTTCCATCATTATTTCATACACATGCACTCTCAATCATAACAACCACATTCACTCTTAAACAATCACCCACATATTCTCCCATTCCCCCTATAAATACCCTTGCATTCATTCATTCAAGCATCATCTCATTCACAACACAACACCCCTCAAACACTTCCATTCTTCTCTTTGCCGTGAGTCCCCTTAGAATCCAAAACCATCTTTCCATTTCCACCACTTCCCAACCCTCCAAACCACTCCTCTACCATTTCCATAATCCCCCAAACCTCACCTTAGACCTTGTGCTACAACAACGAGGAAGATAAGAGGGCCTAAACGTTCATACAATTCAAGTTTGAGTTGTTGGAATGTTTAGGTGTTTCTTTGATTTCAAAGTTTAAATTCAATTCTCTTTGTTTTGTACGTATGAGGAATGGAAGAGAAGAGTGCCTAAACGTTCATACAATTCAAGTTTGAGTTGTTGGAATGTTTAGGTGTTTCTTTAATTTCAAAGTTATGAGGAAATAAACCCCCCTTTAGCTAGGGGGTGATTCGAAATAAATGTTTATACTTGCATTTTGATTTGATTACCTTTCGTTGGAATTTCATAAGTTTTGAATTCAATTTGTTTAACCGTTTGATTGATAACTTATTTATGAATGTTTATTAAGAATGCGCGCTTAATTTTCATGCATAAATATGACGCTAGAATATAAGTGAATTTCACCTAATCGTTATGAACTTATATTCACAAGTAGTGGAGGTTGCTTATAAACAATCGCGTTAAACGAATTCTTGGCATAAGTTTCATGCGTATTCCATAGTAACGAATGCCTCGTCAACACTTATAGTTTTCATAATGCTTAATGATCTTTGATTGTATCTTTATTGTGCTTTTCACGTAAAGGACTTTTGGAGAATGTGGTGAATTGCGTTGCGCTAACCCATCCAATTCATTAACTTAAGGAGAACTTGACGGTTAATTTAAGCGGACCTAATTAACCCGGGGCGTTGAGTTTCATAATTTATCGAAAGACCAACTGAGAATCAATCTTGTATGCAAGTGTAACATGTATGGAGATGAACCCCTTAGCTAGCATTCATCCATAAATTTCATATTTACATTCTGTCTAGTTTATTAACTTGTTTCGTTATTTCAATTTTCGTAAAAACCTCAATCCCCCTTTTGCTTTAATGTTCATTTTAGTTAGAATTCAATTTAGTTTGTGTTTTTAAAGCATTTTGAGTTTTTGGTTTGTCTTAGTGTTTTAAACTTTAATTTTGCATTCTTTGAGTCTAGTTTAGTGTTTTAAACTTTATTTTACATTTTTGAGTCAGTTTCCAAGAGATTTGCAATCCCTCCTAATCCCCGGTCCAGAACGATCCCTACTTATACTCATACTACAAATCGACAAAAAGAGGGTTTAATTTGTGTGCGTATAATTCTCGCATCAAATTTTGGCGCCGTTGCCGGGGATTAGCAACTTTGCTAATCCCTTAGTTCTTTTCTTTTTTTTTTGGTTTAGTTGTTTTCGTTTTAGTTTCTAACTTAGTGTTGTTTTCTTTGTTTGTTGTTACTTTTGATTTTTGATTTAGTTCTCTTTCTTTTTAGGTACTAGAGAAGTAAGATATGGATTTTGCTAGCATTCAAGCTCAATTGGCAAATCTTACTTCTAAATTGTCGCCGTATGCCGAAAGGACCACAATGCAGAGTGTCCCTACATTTGGTGCTTCGTATAGGCAAGGATTTCAAGCCAATCAATGTCCACAAAGAGATTGGAGGGATCATTCAAACTCTATATGGTGGGAAGATCAACAAGTTCAACGTGAAGCATATTGGCAACCATATGAGGAGTTCTATTCAAGACCTATGCAGCCACCACAACTTCATATGCAATATGCTCAATTAAATTCAAGTTCGCCAATAGATTATATTCAAATTCTTAATGAAATAAATTCTTTGGCGCAGGGGTCACAAAATCAAGCCAAGGAGGCTCAACAAGAAGCATATTGGCAACCATATGAGGAGTTCAATACAACACCTATCCAGCCACCACAACCTCCCCCACAACAATTCCAATCAAGTTCAAGTATGTCCATGGATAATGATAAAAATTTTCAATTACTAACCTCTTTGACGCAGGACGAACAAAATCAAGACAAGAAGTTGGGTAAATTGGACGAGCAATTTGGGCAGATTATGGAGTTCATGAAACAAATTCAAGAGCAAAGTGAACTTTCCAACTCAACTATTGAAAACTCGAAGGAAGATTTTGAAATCCATAATGCTATCACTTTGGGAAGTGCTATGGAGGTTGGAGCTGACCTAAAAATGTCCAAACATAGCCTAGAAGTGGATGAAGAGCTGCTAATTGAGGAGGAGGAAGAAGACATGCACACGGCAAGGGTAGAACAACCCTTGCCGCAGCCCCCTAAGCCCTCTAAACCACCCACCACCAGTAAGGACGTCCCAATTTCATGTTATTCTGATGTTATTCCACCCAATGTCCCTTTTCCTAACAGGTTTTTGATTCCCAACCAAGAAGAGAGTAAAAAGGACATCGTGGAAGCCTTCCCAAAGGTGCAAAATGCTATTCAAATTCTTGGTGCAACACAGCAAGTTTTAGATGGTGTTGAATTCTTCAAAGGACTTTGTACACCAAGAAGAATGATTCAAGAGAAGGTAGTGGCTGGAGAAGATGTAGAAGGCATCAAAGAGGACAAATTTGAAACCACAATTCCCAAGGAAGTTGGATTTTATGACACGGGACAAGTCATAACTTTCGAAGGGGTGTTTATTCTGGAGTTCATTTTGGAGCACACAGGTAAGCCGCATCCCCGAATTTCAATTTTCTTTTATACTAACATGTGGTTAATGATTCAGGCACCCAATCTGGAATTTAAACTATTACCGGATCATTTCAAGTATCACCGCCCATTCAAAGATAAATTCCATGCCGTTTGATTTTATTTATGTTAAAAAAAAAAAAAAAAAAAAAAAAAAAAAAAAAAAATTGAAAGAAAGATACTAAACATGGAGAAAGGTGGAGCTTCACAAAGGTTGTTTACGTGAAGCCCCACTACGAGGCGCAGAAGCGGAAGGCGCAGAAGCGGGAGGCATAGAAGCGGGAGGCATAGAAGCGGGAGGCATCGGAGCGGAAGCCATCGGAGCAGGAGGCATCGGAGCTAGAGCATTCCAGGCCTCAATACTTGGCCAAGCGCTGGATGACCCAGGAAAAAGGTGCCTCTGGAGATAAGACGCAAGCCTTTGACGGTCACTGTGAATTCGACCCTCAGATTCCTGCAGCTCATCAAGCTTCCTCTTCATCCCCGACGAATAGTTATTTGCAAGCACATGCAAACTTCTATTCTCGTACTTAAGCTGCTGGATCTCTTGCTTAAGTCTTTCCACCTCTGCCATCAACGATTCCACCTGACGGGAGCGGGCAAGCAGGCGTAGGCCCATGTTGGGCACAGAGCTCGCACACTGAACACTAAGTGCGAGGGACTCTTGAACGGCCAACTCATCGGACCGTCCTGACAGCAGCCTACTATCTTTTGGAGTGAGGAGATTCTTAGCTACTATTGTAGCTGTTGTGGCGTCCTGCATCACAGAGTCTTCACCTGAAAGAGGACCGTTAGAAGATAAAAAAGAAGGGCGCCATACGTTACCTTGACGCGGCGCGCCCGTATCACTGCTAAGGCTCAATTCCAAGCTAAGGTTCGATGAGTTTGCCATTTTTTTTAAAGGTGTTCAAAGATAGGGGTTGATGGAGTAAATTTTCAAAGGGTCGGAGTCGATTTTCAAGAATGGGAGTTCTTCAGAGTGTGTTTGTTGTGGTGATCGATAGCTCTATAAGAAGCCAAGGCGACGCGTCCACCAATTCAAAAAGCCGGAATTTCCGGCGTAATCAAGGCGACGCGTTCTGACAAAGCTGAAAGCACGTGGAGGCCATCATCGCAACTACACATCTTTAGCCGACAAACGCAAAGTCCGGCGACGCTTTCTCTGCTTTTCAGAAAACGCGTGCAGCTTTGTCAAAAGGAGCCGCATCTGCACTACCACGTGTCATTCAGAAAGCGAAGGGGCGTCGTTCAGAAATCGAAGGGGCGCCTGCTCAGAAATCGAAGAGGCGTATTCAAAGATCGAAGAGGCGCCACTATTTCAAAAAGCCGGAATTGCGGGATCAAAACGTTTGTCGACAAGGGTAAAAAGTACCACCACTTGATATTATCTCTATATATGTCGACCTTCGTCTTTTATGGCAGGGCAAACCTGAAGAAAATGCCCAACTCTCCCTCACCTCTGAGGGCGCACTCCCAGCAAAGCCTTTCAAAATACTCAATTCTTTCTTCTTCCCCAAAGATGATACCAGATGCCTGGAGTACATATGACCCAGGAGGAAACGGCGGATTGAAGCATGTGCTGATTCATCCACCGCTTCTTCAAAGCAAAGGTATCTCATATCATCAAGGTCAAAAGCAAAAGTATCTCATATCATGCTCTTTCCCTGTCTTTTTCTTTGTCCTTGTTCTTACTCGCATGGCAAAGTAAAAGAAGCAATCAGCCGGCACTTGGAGTCAATCTTCCGATCTGGAGCCAACTGCCTGGAATATATTCCTGATTGCTTACCTAGTGTTGCTCTCGAGTAGTCATCTTCAACGGTTGATACACTTCCGGAGAAGGGACCACTTCTGCAAAGGGGAGCGAGTAAGGCAAGTGAAAATGATACATTGAAGCATGTGGAGACAAACATAGGCTGAGTTATCCTCCAACCCTTTTCAATACGAATTGGAAAGATTGAACAAAGAAACAGACCAAAAGGGTAAGCTCAGACCTTCGGGGGAGACCAAAAGAACCATCCTGCTGCCCAGTTCAAGAAGTAGCACAAAGGAAAATCAACAATGGGCAGAAACCAGTTCAAGAGTAAGCCTGTGGAATCATCAAGATCAAGCCTCAATGCAATCACCAAGGAGAAGAGGGAATTTACACTCCATAACCAGATTTGCGTCCCTAAACTCTTCTTTTTGTTAATTACATTCTGCCATGTTTAGTATGTTTAGTGCTGTTTGTGTGTTTACTTATGTTTTGTGTGAATCTATGCTTAAAACATTGAGGACAATGTTTGATTTAAGTGTGGGGGGGTAACTAATGTTGTTAATGCAAATTCGTGGGATTTTATCACCCATAACTTCAAATGTTGTTCCTTGCTGTTTTAAGGTGTTTTTAAATTGTTTTAGAGTGTTTTAGTGTGTTTTGTTTTATAACTCCGAAAATCACATAAAAATTTGAAGAAAATGTTTTGAAAAGCCTAAAAAGAGTGTTTTAAGTCGTTTTTGTGTGTTTGTGTCTTAGGGTACCTTCCAACACAATGATTAGGATTTGGTTTGTAATTGCATGACTGTTAAAAAGAGTTATTAACATAGAGAAAAGTTTGATTTACTCTTGGTATATGCTTGGTTATGGTTATAATGTATGACTTCACATGCAATCATAAAAGAAAAAAAATTTGTTTTTGTAACATGCTTGAAGGAAGGAACTCAAACAAACGCTACAACCCTGAGAGACTTGAGCCTATAACGTTCTTTGGAGAGTATAATCTGTGATTTCTTGTTTTCTAAAGTCGTTGCATGATCTCATTATTCTTTGCTTGGTTACTACTTAGAAGGCGTTTCATCATATAGTTCCAAATGCTAGAACTCATGCCCATTTCATTCAAAGCATGTTATTGATTTGCATAACATATATCAAGATGAAGTTGTGTAGTTGCCACCATAGCCAAATAGCCTCGCTTCCCATATTTCGTATATGTTGTAAGTTTTACCCCCGTTGAGCCATGTTAACCCATGTTCTTTGTTAACCCACTTTATCTTCACCTAACCTAGAATATGACCGTCCTTACCCTTGTTCTTAAAAGATAGTGAGCATGACTTAATTGAATTCCTTTTGAGTTACATTATGAAAGAAAATAAGCTAAGTGTGGGGGAGAGAATGTTTAAGTGTTTTTGTTTTGAGATTCAAAAAAAAAAAAAAAAAAAAAAAAAAAAAAAAAAAAAAAAGAGAAAAGAATAAGTGATTGAAGAAAGGTTCCAAAACACCAATTCTGGGCGTAAATTGTCTAAATTCTCCCTTTTTGTTCAAAAGTTGAGTTTTCATTCAAAAGTGAATTCTAAGTTGATTCAAATGCTTGCTCACTATTTCTTTAAGAACCTTTGTTTTCCATATCCCTTCTTTGTTATCCACATACCCCAAGCCCCGTTACAACCCTTGACTTCTATCTTGAGTGTTGTGTATTTCAATTTGTGGAGTTTGAACTTGGTATGAGCTTATGGTGTCACTGGTTCTTGCGTCTAAGTAGTAGCATTCCATTCATGAGATCATATCTAAACTTGATTATTAACTCCAGAATTTGCGTTCTTTGTGATACATATATGTGAGTGTCTTTTTCATGTTTACATCAATCTTCTCACATATGACTAGATTAGGGTGTGTAGTTAGAAAATCTGAGTAAAAATTGAGTGCATATCTTGAAAGAAATTGAGCAAATTCTCTAAGGCATGTTACTACATTCAAAACATGGTTTTAAATGCTTAATTGTGAACTAGTATATGGTGACTATGATTAAGAATGTACTTAAGTGTGAAGATGACTAAAATCTGTGAGAATGATGATTTTTAACATGTCATGTGCATTGGAAATCCCTAAGACGGTTGTTGGAAGGTTTAGGTTGTGTTTTACGTGTTTAGTGTCGTTTTGTTTATTCGTTTTTATTCTGTTTTGCTCGAGGACTAGCAAAAGCTAAGTGTGGGGGTATTTGATAGGAGCATATTCATGCGACTTAAATGGCTTGTTCTCGTGTATTTACGTTATGTTTCTCTCGTTATTTTAGTCCTTTATGCTTCTTTTGTGTGTTTTCAGGTTCTAAGGGCCTAGGGAGCAAGTAAGTGCATTTTGAGGCCATTTGGAGCATTTTTGGGCATGGATTGGATAGCTTATCCATGGAGCCAAGAGGATGGACGAATTTGAAGGCCTTGTATGCACTTGAAGACACAAAACAATGGCCCTAACCCAATCACATAACACATTATGCCATACAAACCAACCTATTTTAGGCCCATTCTATGTACTTAAACCCTAGCCCTTTAAACTAGTTCATTTATCACTTATCAAACCATTCACTTATCACTCACCACATATCATTCACTTATCACTTAACATATCATTCATTTATTTCACTTCCATACTCCTCTTAATTCCACATGCATTCTCACACATGCACATCATTCACTCACATTTCCACCATTCATTCTTTATTCCTTTCCAAACATCTCACATGCATTTCTTCATTATTTCCTAACCCTACATGCATTATTTATTTCATCATTACACCACCATTCACACACACATGCACTTACTCTTTCACACACACATGCACTTACTCTTTCATCATTGCACCACCAATTCAACACATGCATTCACACACCAACAACCTAGCTCTTTTTCCATCATTATTTCATACACATGCACTCTCAATCATAACAACCACATTCACTCTTAAACAATCACCCACATATTCTCCCATTCCCCCTATAAATACCCTTGCATTCATTCATTCAAGCATCATCTCATTCACAACACAACACCCCTCAAACACTTCCATTCTTCTCTTTGCCGTGAGTCCCCTTAGAATCCAAAACCATCTTTCCATTTCCACCACTTCCCAACCCTCCAAACCACTCCTCTACCATTTCCATAATCCCCCAAACCTCACCTTAGACCTTGTGCTACAACAACGAGGAAGATAAGAGGGCCTAAACGTTCATACAATTCAAGTTTGAGTTGTTGGAATGTTTAGGTGTTTCTTTGATTTCAAAGTTTAAATTCAATTCTCTTTGTTTTGTACGTATGAGGAATGGAAGAGAAGAGTGCCTAAACGTTCATACAATTCAAGTTTGAGTTGTTGGAATGTTTAGGTGTTTCTTTAATTTCAAAGTTATGAGGAAATAAACCCCCCTTTAGCTAGGGGGTGATTCGAAATAAATGTTTATACTTGCATTTTGATTTGATTACCTTTCGTTGGAATTTCATAAGTTTTGAATTCAATTTGTTTAACCGTTTGATTGATAACTTATTTATGAATGTTTATTAAGAATGCGCGCTTAATTTTCATGCATAAATATGACGCTAGAATATAAGTGAATTTCACCTAATCGTTATGAACTTATATTCACAAGTAGTGGAGGTTGCTTATAAACAATCGCGTTAAACGAATTCTTGGCATAAGTTTCATGGGTATTCCATAGTAACGAATGCCTCGTCAACACTTATAGTTTTCATAATGCTTAATGATCTTTGATTGTATCTTTATTGTGCTTTTCACGTAAAGGACTTTTGGAGAATGTGGTGAATTGCGTTGCGCTAACCCATCCAATTCATTAACTTAAGGAGAACTTGACGGTTAATTTAAGCGGACCTAATTAACCCGGGGCGTTGAGTTTCATAATTTATCGAAAGACCAACTGAGAATCAATCTTGTATGCAAGTGTAACATGTATGGAGATGAACCCCTTAGCTAGCATTCATCCATAAATTTCATATTTACATTCTGTCTAGTTTATTAACTTGTTTCGTTATTTCAATTTTCGTAAAAACCTCAATCCCCCTTTTGCTTTAATGTTCATTTTAGTTAGAATTCAATTTAGTTTGTGTTTTTAAAGCATTTTGAGTTTTTGGTTTGTCTTAGTGTTTTAAACTTTAATTTTGCATTCTTTGAGTCTAGTTTAGTGTTTTAAACTTTATTTTACATTTTTGAGTCAGTTTCCAAGAGATTTGCAATCCCTCCTAATCCCCGGTCCAGAACGATCCCTACTTATACTCATACTACAAATCGACAAAAAGAGGGTTTAATTTGTGTGCGTATAATTCTCGCATCAATATGTGAATGAATGAAGGGAATGTTTTGCAAACATCCTGCCGAGTGTTCCCTTTGGTTTTGTGAAAGTTTCTTGTGCACTACATAGTCTTGATTAGGAACCAAAGTTGCACATCACAATTAGGCTCATAATTAGAGACATTTGATCAAATCCACACATCATATGGCTGATCATATCTAAGTGAAACAAACCCAAGAAATAAGTAGAGGGATGAGTATAATCTGACTTAACAAGCATGGACTTGGCTTAGCAATGGTGAAATCGAATCTCTAGCTTCATCTCCATTTGTGCTATCTTTTTTTATTAGCTGTTGATTCATTCATTTTGTGTTTACTTCATTTCCTTATGCTTTAATTTACAATCTGTCATTTAGTTTAATCAAAACCTAAATCCCCCTTTACCTTATTGTTCAATTTAGTTAGAAATCAATTTAGTTTATGCTTTAAAGCATTTTGAGTCTTTGGTTTGTCTTAGTGTTTTAAAGTTTAGTTTTGCATTCTTTGAGTCTAGTATAGTGTTTTAGATTGTGTTTTTAGCGTTTTTGAGTCAAATCCAAGTGATTAACAATCCCTCATAATCCCCGGTCCAGAACGATCCCTACTTACATACTTACTACAATTGTCAAAAATAGGGTTTAATTTGTGTGCGTATAATTTTCGCATCAAGGACATACCCCTCCATGCCGTGAGCCCTAGTAAAGATTAAAAGGAGGTATCGTCCGGCTGGAAGACGTTAAAGCAAGCGCTTCTTGGGAGGCAACCCATGTGTTCGAACGAGGAGATGATGGAACTCTAGCTCCACAACCAGATTTGCGTTCCTAAACCCTACTCTTTATTTCTTTTACTTTGCCATGATTGTCAGGTGTAGTTGCATTATTTGTTTATTTGCTTGTGAGTCTATGCTTAAAACATTGAGGACAATGTTTGGTTTAAGTGTGGGGGGGTAAACAAGTTGTTTTTACATGAAAATTCGTTGGATTTTATCACCTATACTTCTAAAGTTGGTTTTCACTGTTTTTAAGTGTTTTTAGTGTGTTTTGAATTATTTTTATGTGTCTTAATCAGAAAATCCGAAAAATTTGAAAAAAAATCGAAAAAAGTGTTTGAAAAACCCAAAAAGAGTTGTTTTTAGAGTCGTTTTTGTTTTTATGTTTGTTTGTGTCTTAGGGTACCTTCCAACACAATGATGAGGATTTGGTTTTAATTGCATGACTATTAAAGAAAGTTACAAACATGAATGGAAGTTTGATATGCTCTTTGGTTTATGCTTACTTGTAGTTGACATTTACGAATTCACATGTAATCACAAAGAAAAATTCAGTCTTTGTAACATGCTTGAAGGAAGAAACTCAAACTAACGCTACAACCCTGAGAGACTTGAGCCTAAACGTTCTTTGGAGAGTTATTAATCTTGATTTCTTGTTTTCTAAAGTCGTTGCATGATCTCATTATTCTTTGCTTGGTTGCTACTTAGAATGCGTTTTATCACTATAGTTCCAAATACTAGAACTCATGCCCATTTCATTCAAAGCATAAAATTGAGTGCAAAACATAAAACAAGATGAAGTTGTTTAGTTAAAACCACAGCCAAATAGCCGAATCCACCCTTGTCATTTGTATTGTAGGATTAAACCCCTTTGAGCCTTGTTTAGCCTATTTTCCTTGTTAACCACATCCCCCTTACCTAGCCTAGAATAGGACTTTCCATACCCTTGTTCTTGAAGTATAGTGGAGCATGACTTAGAAGGAATTCCATTCTTGTAGAAAACAAGTGTGGGGGAAGGGTTTTTTGTGTGTATGTGTGTGCCAAAGTCTAAAAGGAGGCATGAGAAAAAAAGAAAAAAAAAAGGAAAAAAAAAGAAATGTGAAAAAGAAGAAAAAAAGAGAAGAAAGAAAGAAAAGGAGTTGAAAATAAGTGAGAATGAACTCACAAGTGTTGGTTGTTGAAGAAAGGGCCCAAAAAGTTGAATATGGCCCTAAGTTTTGTGTGACTTCCCCTTGGGTGTTCAAAGTTGATTTTTGCAATCTAAAGGGAATTCTAAGTGCCTAATTCGTTACTTTGCTCACTAGTGCTTCAAGAACGTTTGTTTCCTCTACCTTTCCTTGTTAGCCAATACCTTAGCCCCGTTACAACCCTTTGACTTTGATAGGAGCATATTTACGCACCTTAGTTTAGCTTGTTTTTGTGCATTTATAGTGTTTTTCCTTAGTAAAGTAGTCTTTTAAGCTAGTTCTATGTGTTTTCAGGTTTTAAGGGCAAAGTATGCAAAAGGATGCATTTTGGAGCCTTTTGGAGCAAATTAGAGCTTGGAATGGACATCATATGCTTGGAGCCAAGAGGATGGACGAAATTGAAGACTTGAAGATGATGATTCCTACTTGAGCAAGGTTTCCTAGTTGAAGTAGGAAAGTCCCTAAATGGAAGATGGGTTTCCTAGTTGAATTAGGATTCCTAGTTAAAATGGGTTTCCTAGTTGAATTAGGATTCCTAGAAGAATGAAGATTCCTACTCAAATAAGGTTTCCTACTTGATGAAGGAAAGTCAAAATCCATATGGTCCCAAGTGAAGCAACAAAGAAGCTTTCCAAGTCCAAGAAGGAGAAGAATTCCAAGATGAAGAAGGATTAGCTTTCCTAATCCTAATGCACAAGGTTTTCAGCCACAAAGAGGAGTCCTAAACACTTTAGGACACCTTATCCTAATCCTATAGGGATGCCATGCACTTTACCTTATCTTGGAGGGTTTCTAGAAGCCTTAGATGCCCTATCCTATCTTTGCCGTGGGTTTTATACAAATCCCCTTAGTTTTAGGCTTTCTAGAAGCCCTAACATTATCCCTACTAAGGTGCCGCACCCTGATGCGTGATTTATACGCACACAAATTAAACCCTCTTTTTTGTCAATTGTAGTAAGTATGTAAGTAGGGATCGTTCTGGACCGGGGATTAGGAGGGATTGTTAATCACTTGGATTTGACTCAAAAACGTAAAACACAATATAAAACACTATACTAGACTCAAAGAATGCAAAACTAAACTTTAAAACACTCAAACAAACTAAAAGACTCAAAACAGCACCCAAACACTCAAAACTGCCTTAAAAACACAATCTGGGCAGTTTTGAGCACTTTGACTACTTTGGACGAAATTGGTTAATAAATTGATTCAAAACACTTAGAAACACAAACTAAGACACTTTCTAACTAAATTGGACACTAAAGTAAAGGGGGATTGAGGTTTATACGAAATTAAATTAAATGAACAAATTGCAATTAAAACAGAATGTAACTATGAATATGATGAAATGGAATGAATGGATGATAGAATAACTAAGGGGTTCATCTCCATGCATGTTACACTTGCATAATAAAACGATTTCCAATTGCATTTCAATAAACCATGAATTCTCAATGCTCCAAGTTAATTAGGTCCGCTTAAATTAACTTTCAGATTTCCCTAGATTCATTGGATTGAATGGAATACGCATTACAACCAAATTATTCCTAATCAAAGTCCCTAACTATGGAATACGCATGATAGAGACATTCAACAAAGATCATTAAGTTCAACGGAAATCATAAACATCGACGAGGCATTCGTTACTATGGAATACGCATGAAACTTATGCCAAGAATTCGTTTAACGCGATTGTTTATAAGCAACCTCCACTACTTGTGAATATAAGTTCATAACGATTAGGTGAAACTCACTTATATTCTAGCGTCATATTCATGCATGAAAATTAAGCGCGCATTCTCAATAAACATACATAAATAAGTTATCAATCAAACGGTTAAACAAATTGAATCCACAACTTATGAAACGCAATTAGAAGTAATCAAATCAAAATGCAAGCATAAACATATATTTCGAATCCCCCCTAGCCAAGGGGGGTTTAGTTCCTCATAACTTTGAAATCAAAGAAACACCTAAACATTCCAACAACTCAAACTTGAATTGTATGAACGTTTAGGCACTCTTCTCTTCCATTCCTCATACGTACAAAACAAAGAGAATTGAATTTAAACATTGAAATCAAAGAAACACCTAAACATTCCAACAACTCAAACTTGAATTGTATGAACGTTTAGGCACTCTTCTCTTCCTCGTTGTTGTATCACAAGGTCTAAGGTGAGTTTTGGTGGTGTGAATGGTTTGGGGAGTGGTTGGAGTGGCTGCAATGGAGGAGAAAAGTGTTTTGGTGGCTGCTGCAAGGGTGTGGAGAGGTTTTGACGAATTTCTGGAATATGGAAGAGTGTGTGGAAGAATGGAATGAATGAATTGTGGCTGCAATGGATGCTTATTTATAGGTGAAATGGGGGGAACATGACAGCTAGGAACTTGGTGGAAATCTGGAATGGTGATGGGAGATGCATGTGGCTGATTTATGCATGTGATTAAAGGGTGGAAATGCATGTGCAATGAATATGTGGCTGCATGTGCAAGGGGACAATCTGGAAATGAAGGTGAATGTGCTGATTTGTGGTGCAATGATGAAAGGCAAAGTGCATGTGCAATGTTTTAATGAATTGGGAAAACATGTGCAAAAGGGGAATGCATGTGGCTGCAAGGTGTGAATGATTATGAGTATGATAAGTGATAAGTGTATGGTTATGATAAGTGATAAGTGGTTATGATAAGTGATATGATATGTGGTGATGATAAGTGATAAGTGGTGATGATAAGTGTATGATATGTGGTTATGATAAGTGATAAGTGTATGGTTATGATGAGTGATAAGTGATAAGTGTATGATAAGTGATAAGTGATAAATGTATGATATGTGGTGATGATAAGTAATGGGAAAGCATGTGGATTAGGTTGTGAAAGCATGTGAATGCATGTGTTGATGAATGGGATTGTGGAGATGCACGGCATAAGGGAATTGGAAAGGTTTAAATGTCCTAAAACTAAAGGGAACAAGGTTCCAACACTTTGGTCTTCAATTAGGTCTTCAATTTCGTCCAACACTTTGGCTCCAAGCATAAGCTATCCATCCTTAGCCCAAAAGTGCTCCAAAAGTCTCCAAAATGCATCTTTTTGCTCCTTTAGCCCTTTGGACCTACAAACACACGAAAATAGCTTAAAGTACTAAAATAACTAAAGAAACATAACGTAAATGCACGAGAACAAGCCATTTAAGTCGCATGAATATGCTCCTATCAAATACCCCCACACTTATCTTTTGCTAGTCCTCGAGCAAAACAAAACAACAAAAGAACACGAAACTAGACAAAACGAACAAAACACAACCTACACCTTCCAACAATCGTCTCATGGATTTCCAATGCACATGACAAGTTAAAAATCATTATTCCCACAGATTTTAGCCATCTTTATACTTAAGTACATGATAGGAGCATATTTAGGCGACTTACTTAGCTTGTTTTCGTGCATTTATATTGTTAATTCATAGTTGTTTTAGTAGTTTAAGCCATTTTCGTGTGTTTTTAGGTTCATATGGCTAAGGAAGCAAAAAGATGCATTTTGGAGCATTTTGGAGCAAAATTGGACTTGGAATGGATAGCTTATGTTTGGAGCAAAAGGAATGGACGAAAATGAAGGATTCCTAATCCATTGCAGCCACATGCACATTCAATCATTCACACCAAAACCTTGCACATGCTTTCCCATTTCATTATTCATTCACTTTGCAGCCACCATTCACTCTTTAATCCACATGCACATTCACTCTTCCATATTCCAGAAATTCGTCAAAACCTCTCCACACCCTTGCAGCAGCCACCAAAACACTTTTCTCCTCCATTGCAGCCACACCAACCACTCCCCATCCATTCATACACAAAACCTATCATTCTACATCATCCATAATCCCCAAAACTCACCTTAGACCTTGTGCAGCAACAAAGAGGAAGAGAAGAGGGCTTAAACGTTCATACAATTCAAGTTTGAGTTGTTGGAATGTTTAGGTGTTTCTTTGATTTCAATGTTTAATTTCAATACTCTTTGTTTTGTACGAATGAGGAATGGAAGAGAAGAGGGCCTAAACGTTCATACAATTCAAGTTCGAGTTGTTGGAATGTTTAGGTGTTTCTTTGATTCTCTTTGTTTTGTACGTATGAGGAACTAAACCCCCCTTGGCTAGGGGGGGATTTGAAATATATGTTTATGCTTGCATTTTGATTTGATTACTTCTAATTGCGTTTCATAAGTTGTGGATTCAATTCGTTTAACTGTTTGATTGATAACTTATTTATGTATGTTTATTGAGAGTGCACACTTAATTTTCATGCATGAATTTGACGCTAGAATATAAGTGAGTTTCACCTAATAGTTACGAACTTATATTCACAAGTAGTGGAGGTTGCTTATAAACAATCGCGTTAAACGAATTCTTGGCATAAGTTTCATGCAATCATAGTAACGAATGCCCCGTCAACACTTATAATTTTCATAGAGCGTAATGATTCTTGCTTGTATCTCTATAATGCAATCATGTAGGGGACTTGTGGGGAATGTTTTGGGTTGTCGTATGCAATCATCCAATTCAATAACGTTAGGAAGATTTGAAGGTTAATTAGTGCATCACGGTTAACTTGGAGTGTTGAGAATTAATGATTTATTGAAATGCAATTGGAAATCGTTTTATTATGCAAGTATAACATGTATGGAGATGAACCCCTTAGCTAGCCGTCATTCCATTCAATTCTATCACACATTCACATTCACATTTTGCTTTTACTTACAATCTGTTCTTTTAGTTTAAATTCGTCAAAACCTAAATCCCCCTTTACTTTCTTGTCAAATTAGTTAGAAATCAATTTAGTTTGTGTTTATAAGTGTTGTGATTCAATTTGTTACATAAATTCGTCCAAAGTACTCAAAGTGCTCAAAACTGCCCAGAAAGTGATTTTAAGGCAGTTTTGAGTGTTTTGGGTAATGTTTGAGTCTTTTGGTTTGTTTTAATGTTTTAAAGTTTAGTTTTGCATTCCTTGAGTCTAGTATAGTGTTTCATATTGTTATTTTACGTTTTTGAGTCAAATCCAAGTGGTTAACAATCCCTCCTAATCCCCGGTCTAGAACGATCCCTACTTATACTTATACTACAATTGATAAAAAGAGGGTTTAATTTGTGTGCGTATAAATAATCGCATCAGTACATTCTTACTCATAGTCACCACATATTATTTCACAATTAAGCATTTAAAACCATGTTTTGAATGTAGTAACATGCCTTAGAGAATTCCCTCAATTCCTTACTAGATGTACTCTCGTTTTTCACACAGATTTTCTGACTACACTCCCTACACTAGGTATATGTGAGAAGATTGATGTAAACATGTAGACGAACACTCACATATGTTATAACAAGGAAAGCATTTTCTGGAATTATTAACATGTATATATATGATCTCATTAATGGAATGCTACTACTTAGAATGAGAACCAGTGATTCCATAAGCTCATATCAATTCCAAACTCCACATTATTGAACACATAACGATCAAGATAGAAGTCAAAGGGGTGTAACGGGGCTAAAGGTGTTTGGCTAACAAAGAAGGGATATGGAAAACAAAGGTTCTTAAAGAAATAGCGAGCAAAGCATTTGAATTAACTTAGAATTCACTTTTGAACAACAAGGGGGAACAAGCTCTTTTTCCTTTCTTTTCTGTTTTTCTTTTTCATATGTTTTTCTTTTCTTTTTTTTTTTTTTTTTTTTTTTTTTCTCTTTTGAATCTCAAAACATACATATAAACTTAAGAACAAACTTTCCTTCCCCCACACTCATTTTCTTGCATAATGTAACTCAAAAGGAATTCATTTAAGTCATGCTCACTATCTTTTAAGAACAAGGGTGTGGACTGTCCTACACTAGGCTAGGTGAGGATAATGCGGGTTAACAAAGAAAATAGGCTAAACGAGGCTCAACGGGGTTAAAACTAATACATACGAAATATGGGAAGTAAGGCTATTTGGCTATGGTGGCAACTACACAACTTCATCTTGATATATGTTATGCAATTCAACGTCATGCTTTGAATGAAACGGATATAAGTTCTAGCATTTAGTTCTATCATGATACAATTCCATTCTAAGTAGCAACCTAGCAAGGAATAATGAGATCATGCAACAAATTTAGAAAACAAAGAATCACAGAAAATAACTCTCCAAAGAAAGTACTGGCTCGAGTCTCATAGGGATGTAGCGCTTGTTTGAGTTCCTTCCTTCAAGCATGTTACAAAAACGAATTTTTCTTTTATGATTGCATGTGAAGTCATACATTATAACCATAACCAAGCATATACCAAGAGTAAATCAAACTTTTCTCTATGTTTATAACTCTTTTTAACAGTCATGCAATTACAAACCAAATCCTTATCATTATGTTGGAAGGTACCCTAAGACACAAACACACAAAAACGACTCAAAACACTCTTTTTAGGCTTTTCAAAACATGTTTTTCAAATTTTTATGTGATTTTCGGAGTTATAAAAACAAAACATACTAAAACACTCTCAAACAACTTAAAAACACCTTAAAACAGCAAGGAACAACATTTGAAGTTATGGGTGATAAAATCCCACGAATTTGCATAAAAAATACTTAGTTACCCCCCCACACTTAAATCAAACATTGTCCTCAATGTTTTAAGCATAGATTCACACAAAACATAAGTAAACACATAAAAAGCACTTAAACATACTAAACATAGCAGAATATAACTAACAAAGAGAAGAGTTTAGGGACGCAAATCTGGTTATGGAGTGTAAATTCCCTCTTCTCCTTGGTGATTGCATGGGTTGATCTTGATGATTCCACAGGCTTACTCTTGAACTGGTTTCCGCCCATCGTTGATTTTCCTTTGTGCTACTCTTGAACTGGGCAGCAGGATTCCCTTTAGGGTCTCCCCCGAAGGTCTGAGCTTCCTCCTGTTATCTGTTTCTTTGTTCAATCTTTGCAGGAGTGGTCCCTTCTCTGGAAGTGTATCAACCGTTGAAGATGACTACTCGAGAGCAACGCTAGGTAAGCAACCAGGAATAAATTCCAGGCAGTCGGAACCAGATCGGAAGACTGACTCCAAGTGCCGGTTGATTGCTTCATTCACTTTGCCATGCGAGTAAGAACAAGGACAAAGAAAAGGACAGGGAAAGAGCATGATATGAGATACTTTTGCTTTTGACCTTGATGATATGAGATACCTTTGCTTTGAAGAAGCGGTGAATGAATCAGCACATGCTTCAATCCGCCGTTTCCTCCTGGGTCATATGTACTCCAGGCATCTGGTATCATCTTTGGGGAAGAAGAAAGAATTGAGTATTTCGAAAGGCTTTGCTGGGAGTGCGCCCTCAGAGGTGAGGGAGAGTTGGGCATTTTTCTTCAGGTTTGCCTTGCCATAAAAGACGAAGGTCAACATATATAGAGATAATATCAAGTGATGGTATTGTTCTTTTACCCTTGTCGACAAACGTTTTGATCCCGCAAATTCGGTTTTTTGAAATAGTGGCGCCTCTTTGATCTTTGAAAACGCCTCTTCGATTTCTGAGCAGACGCCTCTTCGATCTCTGAACGACGCCCCTTCGCTTTCTGAACGACACGTAGTAGTGCGGATGCGGCTCTTTTGACAAAGCTGCACGCGTTTTCTGAAAAGCAGAGAAAGCGTCGCCGAACTTTGCGCTTGTCGGCTAAAGATGTGTAGTTGCGATGATGGCCTCCACGTGTTGTCTGAAAAGAAGAAATCTTTTGACAAAGTTGAACGCGTCTTCTGAAAAGCCGAGAAAACGTCGCCTACATTACGCCGGAAATTCCTGCTTTTTGAATCGGTGGACGCGTCGCCTTGGCTTTTTATAGAGCTATCGATCACCACAACAAACACACTCTGAAGATTTCCCATTCTTGAACATCGTCTCCGGCCCTTTGAAAATTAACTCCATCCAACCCTTCTCTCTGAACACCTTTGAAAAATGACTAACTCATCGAACCTTAGCTTAGATTTGAGTTTCAGCAGCGATCCGGTTGCGCCCCGTCAAGGTAATGTATGGCGCCCTTCTTTTTTATCTTCTAACGGTCCTCTTACAGGTGAAGACTCCAAGATGACGGATGCAACAACAGCTATGATAGTAGCTAGAAACCTCCTCACTCCTAAGGATAGTAGGCTGCTTTCAGGACGGTCCGATGAGTTGGCCGTTCAAGAGTCCCTCGCTCTCAGCGTTCAGTGTGCAGGCTCTGTGTCCAACATGGGCCAACGCCTACTTGCTCGCTCCCGTCAGGTTGAATCGTTGATGGCAGAGGTGGAAAGTCTCAAGCAAGAGATCAAGCAGCTGAAGTATGAGAATAGAAGTTTGCACGTGCTTGCAAATAACTATTCGACGGGCATGAAGAGGAAGCTTGATGAGCTGCAAGAGTCTGAAGGTCGGATTCAAAGCGACCGTCAAAGGTTTTCGGCTTTCCTCCAGAGGCACCTTTTTCCTGGGTCTTCCAGCGTTTGGCCAAGTATTGAGGCCTCGAATGCTCTATCTTCGATGCCTCCCGCTCCGATGCCTTCCGCCCCGATGCCTTCCGCTCCGATAGTTTTGCCACGTAGTAGGTCTTCACGCAAACAACCTTTGTGAAAGTTACATTCTTTTATTTTTCTTTTCTCCTCTTTTTTTTTTTTTTTTTTTTTTTTTTTTTTTTTTAATCAAATCAAACGGCATAGAATTGATCTTTGAATGGGCGGTGATACTTGAAATGATCCGGTAATAGTTTAAATTCTAGAGTGGATGCCTGAATCATTAACAACATATTAGTATAAAAGAACATTGAAATTCGGGGAGGCGGCTTACCTTTGTGCTCCGACATGAACTTAAGAATAAACACCCCTTCTTTGAACGTTTCAGGGACTTTGCACTTGGTCAAATTTGATGTGAGGATTTGTCCTTGTCTTGTGTCATAAAATTCAACTTCTTTGGGGTTGTTTATCTCAAGAACGTCCTCTGTGATGAATTCATGAAATTCCATACTTTGCACCTTTGGAAGTGCTTCCAAGATGTCTTTTTCACTTTCTTCTTCCTTGGAATTCATGAACGCAGAATAGGGATACTTGTTGGAACGGGGTTAAAAATAATGAAATTTGGAACAACCATACCTGAATTAGATGGCAAAGGAGCAATAGGTGCCTCCGGTAAAGGTGTTTCCACCCTTGCCGTGGGTTGGGTGTATTCCTCTTCCTTATGATTTGATTTTGATGGTTGAGGGTCCGTTCCAACCTCCTTGTCACTTCTCAACATGATTTCCTTGGCAGTTTCAAATTCTCCATTCGGATTTGCAATGGTTGAAAAAGGGAGTTCGCCTTGGTCTCGAAACTGTCCTACAAACTCCGCGATCTGCCCAATTTGCATTTCCAAGTGGTCCAACCTTTTGTCTTTATTTTGGCCCTCCTTGACTTGATTTTGTGAGCCCTGCACCAAACAAATTAATTCATTAAGCTTTTGATTATAATCTATTGACGAACTTGAATTTGGTTGGGCATATTGAATATGAGGTTGTGGTGGCTGCCAATATCCTTCTTCTTGAAAATGTTGAGCTTCCCACCACATAGAGTTTGAATGATCACTCCAATCTGAATTGTAAGTATTGGAAAACACGTTATTCCTTGATTGAAGATCAAATATATCAACGCTTTGCATTTGGGACCGTTCCATGAGCTGTGACAAAAGAGAAGCATTATCAAGTGCCATGTTGTTCTTCTCTAGTACTTGAATTCAACAAATAAAACACAAATAAAAAACTAAAACTAAAATACATAACAGAAACGAACAATCCAAGAGATTAGCAAATTTGCTAATCCCTGGCAACAGCGCCAAAATTTGATGCGTGATTTATACGCACACAAATTAAACCCTCTTTTTTGTCAATTGTAGTAAGTATGTAAGTAGGGATCGTTCTGGACCGGGGATTAGGAGGGATTGTTAATCACTTGGATTTGACTCAAAAACGTAAAAACACAATATAAAACACTATACTAGACTCAAAGAATGCAAAACTAAACTTTAAAACACTCAAACAAACTAAAAGACTCAAAACAGCACCCAAACACTCAAAACTGCCTTAAAAACACAATCTGGGCAGTTTTGAGCACTTTGACTACTTTGGACGAAATTGGTTAATAAATTGATTCAAAACACTTAGAAACACAAACTAAGACACTTTCTAACTAAATTGGACACTAAAGTAAAGGGGGATTGAGGTTTATACGAAATTAAATTAAATGAACAAATTGCAATTAAAACAGAATGTAACTATGAATATGATGAAATGGAATGAATGGATGATAGAATAGCTAAGGGGTTCATCTCCATGCATGTTACACTTGCATAATAAAATGATTTCCAATTGCATTTCAATAAACCATGAATTCTCAATGCTCCAAGTTAATTAGGTCCGCTTAAATTAACTTTCAGATTTCCCTAGATTCATTGGATTGAATGGAATACGCATTACAACCAAATTATTCCTAATCAAAGTCCCTAACTATGGAATACGCATGATAGAGACATTCAACAAAGATTATTAAGTTCAACGGAAATCATAAACATCGACGAGGCATTCGTTACTATGGAATACGCATGAAACTTATGCCAAGAATTCGTTTAACGCGATTGTTTATAAGCAACCTCCACTACTTGTGAATATAAGTTCATAACGATTAGGTGAAACTCACTTATATTCTAGCGTCATATTCATGCATGAAAATTAAGCGCGCATTCTCAATAAACATACATAAATAAGTTATCAATCAAACGGTTAAACAAATTGAATCCACAACTTATGAAACGCAATTAGAAGTAATCAAATCAAAATGCAAGCATAAACATATATTTCGAATCCCCCCCTAGCCAAGGGGGGTTTAGTTCCTCATAACTTTGAAATCAAAGAAACACCTAAACATTCCAACAACTCAAACTTGAATTGTATGAACGTTTAGGCACTCTTCTCTTCCATTCCTCATACGTACAAAACAAAGAGAATTGAATTTAAACATTGAAATCAAAGAAACACCTAAACATTCCAACAACTCAAACTTGAATTGTATGAACGTTTAGGCACTCTTCTCTTCCTCGTTGTTGTATCACAAGGTCTAAGGTGAGTTTTGGTGGTGTGAATGGTTTGGGGAGTGGTTGGAGTGGCTGCAATGGAGGAGAAAAGTGTTTTGGTGGCTGCTGCAAGGGTGTGGAGAGGTTTTGACGAATTTCTGGAATATGGAAGAGTGTGTGGAAGAATGGAATGAATGAATTGTGGCTGCAATGGATGCTTATTTATAGGTGAAATGGGGGGAACATGACAGCTAGGAACTTGGTGGAAATCTGGAATGGTGATGGGAGATGCATGTGGCTGATTTATGCATGTGATTAAAGGGTGGAAATGCATGTGCAATGAATATGTGGCTGCATGTGCAAGGGGACAATCTGGAAATGAAGGTGAATGTGCTGATTTGTGGTGCAATGATGAAAGGCAAAGTGCATGTGCAATGTTTTAATGAATTGGGAAAGCATGTGCAAAAGGGGAATGCATGTGGCTGCATGGTGTGAATGATTATGAGTATGATAAGTGATAAGTGTATGGTTATGATAAGTGATAAGTGGTTATGATAAGTGATATGATATGTGGTGATGATAAGTGATAAGTGGTGATGATAAGTGTATGATATGTGGTTATGATAAGTGATAAGTGTATGGTTATGATGAGTGATAAGTGATAAGTGTATGATAAGTGATAAGTGATAAATGTATGATATGTGGTGATGATAAGTAATGGGAAAGCATGTGGATTAGGTTGTGAAAGCATGTGAATGCATGTGTTGATGAATGGGATTGTGGAGATGCACGGCATAAGGGAATTGGAAAGGTTTAAATGTCCTAAAACTAAAGGGAACAAGGTTCCAACACTTTGGTCTTCAATTAGGTCTTCAATTTCGTCCAACACTTTGGCTCCAAGCATAAGCTATCCATCCTTAGCCCAAAAGTGCTCCAAAAGTCTCCAAAATGCATCTTTTTGCTCCTTTAGCCCTTTGGACCTACAAACACACGAAAATAGCTTAAAGTACTAAAATAACTAAAGAAACATAACGTAAATGCACGAGAACAAGCCATTTAAGTCGCATGAATATGCTCCTATCACACCCTTATCTCTTTTTCCTACAAATTTGGCCCTTAAAACATGATTCTAGGAACCTTATCTTATCTCCTACAAAGGTGGCGCCCCAAATCCTTCTAGAAGTGCCAATTTCTGCCACAAAACACTTTGTTTCTAGAACCCTAAAAATCTGGCGCCTCTATTCCTTTTCCTTTGGGGTTTCCTACCTTCTAGATGGCCTATTTCCTTGTGGATTTGGGTTATTCAAGTCCATATCTGATTACCCTAGGGTTTTAAGTGCCTATATATACTCATATTAACCCCTAGATCAGATCACCACCTCTCATACACATTCATTAATTCCAGAAATTCGTCCAACCCTCTCCACACCCTTGCCGCAGCCACCAAACACCTTTCTCCTTAGTTTTAAGCTTTGCCGCACCATCCCCTTCCCCTAAACACTACTACATCCCTCCATAACCATGCATCCATACACCTAAGGCCCTAAACCTATCCCTAGACCCTTGCCGCACCAAGGAGGAGGAGAAGGAAGCTCGGGAGTTCATGCAATTCAAGTTCGAGTGGCTGGAATGTTTAGGTGTTTCCTCTCCTTTGATTTCAATGTTTAAATTTATTTCCCTTTGTCTTGTACGTATGAGGAACTAAACCCCCCTTGGCTAGGGGGGGATTCGAAACCATGAACATACTTGCTATATAATTTGATTACTTCTAATTGCGTTTCATAAGTTGTGAATTCAATTTACTTATCTATGTGAATTACATTGATTTGTGTGTGTTGGTTGAGAGTGCACGCTTAATTATCATGCATAAATTGGATGCTAGGATATAAGGAAATTTCACCTAAATCGTTATGGAATTATATTCAATAGTAGTAAAGGTTGATGATCTCAATCGCGTTAAGTAAATTCTTGGCATAAGTTTCATGCAATCATAGTAACAATTGCTTCGTCAATGCTTATGGTTTTCATAGAACTTAATGATTCTTGCTTGTATCTCTATTATGCAATCATGTAGGGGACTTGTGGGGAATGTTTTGGGTTGTCGTATGCAATCATCCAATTCAATAACGTTAGGAAAATCTGAAGGTTAATTTAAGCGAACCTAATTAACTTGGGGCGTTGAGAATTCATGGGTTATTGAAAAGCAATTGGAAATCGTTTTATATGCAAGTATAACATGTGTGGAGATGAACCCCTTAGCTAGCTTCCCATCCATTCAATTCCATCAAATTCGTTTTACAATCTGTTCTAATTTAAAAAGTTTGTTTTGTTTTTAAATTCGTCCAAAACCAATCCCCCTTTACTTTGTTGAGTCATAGTAGTTAGAAATCACTTTAGTTTGTGTTTTTAAGTGTCTTAGGTCAAAGTAAAACCAATTTTCGTCCAAAGTTGTGTCTAGTGTTCAAAACTGCCCAGATTGTGTTTTTAAGGCAGTTTTGAGTGTTTTGGTGCTGTTTTGAGTCTTTTGGTTTGTTTTGGTGTTTTAAAGTTTAGTTTTACATTCTTTGAGTCTAGTATAGTGTTTTAAACTTGTTTTTACATATTTGAGTCAGTTTCCAAGTGATTAACAATCTCTCCTAATCCCCGGTCCAGAACGATCCCTACTTACATTCTTCACTACAATTGATAAAAAGAGGGTTTAATTTGTGTGCGTATAATTCTCGCATCAAATTTTGGCGCCGTTGCTGGGGATTAGCAACTTTGCTAATCCCTTGGATTGTTATTTTCGTTTTTCTTATTAGATCAGATTCTTATGTTATTTTGTTTCTTGTTTTAGGTACTTGTTTATGACTCGGAGTTCTAATCCGGTTCACGAACATATTTTAGACTTTGACGACGATTTTGAGCGTGAGTTGAGACGTAAGAGGAAGAACCCGGAACCTAGTGAATCAAGTGCAAGTTCCGAGTCCGTTTCTGAATTTGAAGAAGAAGTGGAAGACATGGCAGCGGACAACCGAACAATCAAGGAGTTTTCCGCTTCGGGATTGGCCAATGCCGCACCCTTGTGCATCCAATACCCAAGGGCGGCTCAAGACAAGACTGCCGAGTTCGAATTGAAGTCAAGCCTGTTACATCACATTCCGAAGTACCATGGGCTATCCATGGAAGATCCGAACAAGCACTTGAAGGAGTTTGAAGTCGTTTGCTCAAGCATGACTCCGGTGAACGTGGATGAGAGCATCTTGAAGATGAAGGCCTTTCCCTTTTCTCTCCAAGAGAAAGCGAAAGATTGGTTGTACGAATTGGCTCCCGGAACTGTCACATCATGGGAGAGCATGAAACGAGCTTACTTGGAGAAGTTTTTCCCAACTTCTCGAGTCATCCTCCTACGAACAAGGATAAGTGGAATTCAACAAGATGAAGGTGAATCCTTTCCTACTTATTATGAACGTTTTAAATCTCTTGTTGCTTCATGTCCACAGCATCAAATGAAGGAGGAACTACTTCTACAATACTTTTACGAGGGACTTCTACCTATTGAACGTCAAATGCTAGATGCCTCAGCGGGAGGAGCCTTGGTGGACAAAACCCCCACGGCTGCAAAGTCCTTGATTGCTAATCGAGCATTGAACGCTCAACAATACGAAGGCGTTGGACAGAGGAGTACCCCACGACAACACCAAGTCAATGAGGTAAGTGCCATAACCGAACTTCAAAATCAAATGGCTAACCTTACTACGTTGCTTTCTCAGGTGGTGGAAGGTCCAAAAGTCAAAACCGTAGCTTCTTGTGGCGTATGCTCCATGCAAGAACACCCTACGGACAAGTGCCCACAATTGATCGAGAATGGAGGGTGGGAGACACTCAATGCCGTGGGATATGGCAACCAATACCAAACACGTGGTGATCCGTTTTTTAATACTTACAATCTCGGTTGGCGTGATCATCCGAATTTCAAATGGCGAGATCCCCAACAAGGTCAACAACAAAGCGGATTTAGGCAACAACCCTCGGGTTTCTATCAAAAACCATTGGCACCACCACAAGCCCAAGCACAACCTGCCTAAAGCAATGTAGGTAATTCAAATGATAATGATAAGATTTTTCAATTACTTACTACTTTGACGCAGGAAGTCCAAACTCAAAACAAGGAGAGGCAAATCCAAGACAAGAGGGTGGACAACTTGGAGAAGCAAGTGGGAAAGATTGCCGAATTCATGGGGCAATTTCGTGAGCAAGGAAGGTTGCCTAGCTCAACGGTGGTCAATCCGAAAGGTGGATTCGAATCTGCAAAAGCTATGCATTTGCGAAGTGGAAAGCAAGTCGGATCTGACCTCAAACCATCCAAATCACGTTCCAACGAGGAGGACGAGTTGAGAATTGAAGAGGAGGAGCAAAGGCCACTCACGGCCAAGGTGGAACCAAATGTGCCGCAAGTTCCAAGTGATCCCAAGTCGTCCAATTCAACCAATAAAGGTAAAAACGTGTCAAGTTCGGTTCCTACTAATGATTTTCCTGCGAATGTTCCTTTTCCTAGTAGGTTTAAGCAAACAAAGAAAGAAGAAGCGGAAAAGGACATTTTGGAGACGTTTCGGAAAGTTCAAGTCAATATCCCCCTTTTGGATGCAATCAAGCAAGTCCCGAGGTACGCCAAGTTCTTGAAGGAACTTTGCACCAATAGGAGGAGGATTTCGACCAAGGAGGTGGTCAAAGTAGGTGAAAACGTCTCAGCCATCTTACAACGCAAGCTGCCCCCAAAATGCAAAGATCCGGGTAGTTTTACAATTCTGTGTGTTATTGGTAATTCTAGGTTTGAATCTGCCATGTTAGACCTAGGTGCATCTATAAATGTCATGCCATATTCAATTTATGCATCTATGAACCTAGGAGCGTTGAAAAACGATGGTGTGATCATACAATTAGCCGATAGATCTAATGCCTATCCAAAGGGAGTTTTGGAAGATGTGTTTATAACTCTCTTTAACAGTCATGCAATTACAAACCAAATCCATGTCATAGTGTTGGAAGGTACCCTAAGACACAAACACACAAAAACGACTCAAAACACTCTTTTTAGGGTTTTTAAAACAAGTTTTTCAAATTTTTATGTGATTTTCGGAGTTATAAAAACAAAACATACTAAAACACTCTAAAACAACTTAAAAACACCTTAAAACAGCAAGGAACAACATTTGAAGTTATGGGTGATAAAATCCCACGAATTTGCATCAAAAATACTTAGTTACCCCCCCACACTTAAATCAAACATTGTCCTCAATGTTTTAAGCATAGATTCACACAAAACATAAGTAAACACACAAAAAACACTTAAACATACTAAACATGGCAGAATGTAATTAACAAAGAGAAGAGTTTAGGGACGCAAATCTGGTTATGGAGTGTAAATTCCCTCTTCTCCTTGGTGATTGCATTGAGGCTTTGATCTTTGTGATTCCACAGGCTTACTTTTGAACTGGTTTCCTCCCATCGTTGATTTTCCTTTGTGCTACTCTTGAACTGGGCAGCAGGATTTCTTTTGGTCTCCCCCGAAGGTCTGAGCTTCCTCCTTTTATCTCTGTTTCTTTGTTCAATCTTTGCAGAAGTGGTCCCTTCTCTGGAAGTGTATCAACCGTTGAAGATGACTACTCGAGAGCAACGCTAGGTAAGCAATCAGGAATAGATTCCAGGCAGTCGGCTCCAGATCGGAAGACTGACTCCAAGTGCCGGCTGATTGCTTCTTTTACTTTGCCATGCAAGTAAGAACAAGGACAAAGAAAAAGATAGGGAAAGAGCATGATATGAGATACTTTTGCTTTTGACCTTGATGATATGAGATACCTTTGCTTTTGAAGAAACGGTGAATGAATCAGCACATGCTTCAATCCGCCGTTTCCTCCTAGGTCATCTGTACTCCAGGCATTTGGTATCATCTTTGGGGAAGAAGAAAAAATTGAGTATTTCGAAAGGCTTTGCTGGGAGTGCGCCCTCAGAGGTGAGGGAGAGTTGGGCATTTTCTTCAGGTCTGCCTTGCCATAAAAGACGAAGGTCGACATATATAGAGATAATATCAAGTGGTGGTACTGTTCTTTTACCCTTGTCGACAAATGTCTCTTCGATATCAGAACGACGCCTCTTCGATTTCTGAGCAGGCGCCCCTTCGATTTCTGAACGACGCCCCTTTGCTTTCTGAACGACACGTAGTAGTGCGGATGCGGCTCCTTTTGACAAAGCTGCACGCGTTTTCTGAAAAGTAGAGAAAGCGTCGCCGAACTTTGCGCTTGTCGGCTAAAGATGTGTAGTTGCGATGATGGCCTCCACGTGTTGTCTGAAAAGAAGAAATCTTTTGACAAAGTTGAACGCGTCTTCTGAAAAGCAGAGAAAGCGTCGCCTAAATTACGCCGGAAATTCCGGCTTTTTGAATTGGTGGACGCGTCGCCTTGGCTTCTTATAGAGCTATCGAACACCACAACAAACACACTCTGAAGAATTCCCATTCTTGAAAATCGACTCCGGCCCTTTGAGAATTAACTCCATCCACCCCATCTCTTTGAACACTTTTGAAAAATGGCAAACCCATCGAACCTTAGCTTAGAATTGAGTCTCAGCAGTGATACGGGCGCCCCGCGTCAAGGTAACGTATGGCGCCCTTCTTTCTTATCTTCTAACGGTCCTCTCACAGGTGAAGACTCCGTGATGCAGGACGCCACAACAGCTACAATAGTAGCTAGGAACCTCCTCACTCCAAAAGATAGTAGGCTGCTGTCAGGACGGTCCGATGAGTTGGCCGTTCAAGAGTCCCTCGCACTTAGTGTTCAGTGTGCGAGTTCTGTGTCCAACATGGGCCAACGCCTGCTTGCCCGCTCCCATCAGGTGGAATCATTGATGGCAGAGGTGGAAAGTCGTAAGCAGGAGATCAAACTGCTTAAGCATGAGAATAGAAGTTTGCATGTGCTTGCCAACAACTATTCGACGGGCATGAAGAGGAAGCTTGATGAGCTGCAAGAGTCTGAAGGTCGGATTCAAAGTGACCGTCAAAGGTTTTCGTCTTTCCTCCAGAGGCACCTTTTTCGGCTCCGATGCCTTCCGTCCCGATGCCTTCCGCTTCAAGAGTTTTGCCACGTAGTGGGTCTTTAAGTAAACAACCTTTGTGAAGCCTCCATCGTTCTGCCATGTTTTTTTTTTTTTTTTTTTTTTTTTTGAACATGCTTTGTTTTATTCGGTGCATTGGGTTGCCTCCCAAGTAGCGCTTTCTTTTACGTCTTGTAGCCGGACGAAGAACCCAATCATTCCAGGATATGTTCACGAATCGGATGAGAACTCGGAGTCATAAACTAGTACCTAGAACAAGAAACAAAACAAGATTAAGAAACTGGAATAAAATAAAAACAAACGAAAATAAAACAATCCAAGGGATTAGCAAATTTTCTAATCCCCGGCAACGGCGCCAAAATTTGATGCGAGATTTATACGCGCACAAATTAAACCCTCTTTTCGTCAAATTGTAGTATATGTATAAGTAGGGATCGTTCTGGACCGGAGATTAGGAGGGATTGTTAATCACTTGGATTTGACTCAAAAACGTAAAAACACAATATAAAACATTATACTAGACTCAAAGAATGCAAAACTAAATGCTTAAAACACTCAAACAAACCAAAAGATTCAAAACAACACAAACACACTCAAATCTGCCTAAAAACCACTTTCTGGGCAGATTTGAGCACAAACACAAATTTGGACGAATTTGTTTAACAAATTGAATCAAAACACTTATAAACACAAACTAAAAGTATTTATAACTAATCTAACACTTTAAAATAAATGGGGATTGAGGTTTGGACGAAAATAAACTAAATGGACAGATTCTAATTAAAACAGATTATAAAAACGAAATTGACGAAATGGAATGAATGGATGATAGAATAGCTAAGGGGTTCTTCTCCACACATGTTACACTTACATAATAAAAAGATTTCCAATTGCATTTCAATAAATTATGAAACTCATCACCCCGGGTCAATTAGGTCCGCTTAAATTAACCGTCAAGTTTTCCTTAAGTTAATGAATTGGATGGGTTAGCGCAACGCAATTCACTACATTCTCCAAAAGTCCTTTACGTGAACAGCACAATAAAGATACAATCAAAGATCATTAAGCATTATGAAAACTATAAGTGTTGACGAGGCATTCGTTACTATGATGAGCATGAAACTCGTGCCAAGAATTCATTTAACGCGATTGTTTATAAGCAACCTCCACTACTTGTGAATATAAGTTCATAACGATTAGGTGAAACTCACTTATATTCTAGCGTCATATTCATGCATGAAAATTAAGCGTGCACTCTCAATAAACATACATAAATAAGTTATCAATCAAACGGTTAAACAAATTGAATCCACAACTTATGAAACGCAATTAGAAGTAATCAAATCAAAATGCAAGCATAAACATTTATTTCGAATCCCCCCCTAGCCAAGGGGGGTTTAGTACCTCATACGTACAAAATAAAGAGAATCAAAGAAACACCTAAACATTCCAACAACTCAAACTTGAATTGTATGAACGTTTAGGCACTCTTCTCTTCCATTCCTCATTCGTACAAAACAAAGAGTATTGAAATTAAACATTGAAATCAAAGAAACACCTAAACATTCCAACAACTCAAACTTGAATTGTATGAACGTTTAGGCCCTCTTATCTTCCTCTTCGTTGTAGCACAAGGTCTAAGGATAGTTTGATGGTGTGAATGATTTGGGGAGTGGTGGATGAATGGAAGAGGAGTGGTGGAAATGGAAGAATGGTGTTTGGATTGTAAGGGAGAGTCACGGCAAGGGTGGTTTATGGTCTACATTTCTGCAATGGATGAGTGAATGAGAATGAATGCAATGGATGCTTATTTATAGGTGAAATGGGGGAACATGACAGCTAGGAGGGAATGTGGCTGCATGTTTGAATGATTAAAGGATGCATGTGGGTTGGAATTGCATGTGCAATGAATATGTGGCTGCATGTGCAAGGGGACAATCTGAAAATGCTTGTGAAAGCATGTGTTGGCTGCAATGATGAAATGGATGGGAGTGCATGTGGCTTAATTAATTAAAGGGAGTGCATGTGCAATGTTTTAAAGGATGGAATGCATGTGAATATGATGGAAATCTGATTTATTTGAAGATGCATGTGCAATGAAGTGGAATGACAGCTAGGTTATGATGATGAATGCATGTGGCTGATTTAATTGAATAGGAAAGCATGTGGATTTAATGGTTTAAAGGGTGAATGCATGTGTTGATGAATGGGATTGTGGAGTTTCTGAAATGGTTTAAATGTCCTAAAACTAAAGGGAACAAGGTTCCAACACTTTGGTCTTCAATTAGGTCTTCAATTTCGTCCAACACTTTGGCTCCAAGCATAAGCTATCCATCAAAAGTGCTCCAAAAGTCTCCAAAATGCATCTTTTTGCTCCTTTAGCCCTTTGGACCTACAAACACACGAAAATAGCTTAAAGTACTAAAATAACTAAAGAAACATAACGTAAATGCACGAGAACAAGCCATTTAAGTCGCATGAATATGCTCCTATCAGGTGGCTGCCCTCGAGTCATTGCCATCACAATCGGGTAAGTTTTTGGACCCTATTTTAAGTTCAGTTTCGGCTAATAAAATGCTTCCCTCAGTTGTGCAGCCACCTACACTTGAACTTAAGCCGTTGCCTAGTCATTTGAAGTATGTTTTCTTGGGCGAGGATGAGACATTGCCCGTCATTATCTCATCCTCACTCACGGCACAAAAAGAAAACAAATTGGTGCGAGTGCTCAAGGAGTACAAAACGGCAATTGGATGGACCTTGGCCGACATCAAGGGAATTAGCCCTACTACACGCATGCATCGCATACTTCTAGAGGAGGGCTCCAAAACATCCCGAGAGGCTCAACGCCGTCTCAACCCTCCGATGATGGAAGTTGTGAAGAAGGAGGTAATCAAGCTTTTGGATTGTGGAGTAATCTATCCAATCTCGGATAGTAAGTGGGTCTCACCCGTTCAATGCGTTCCGAAGAAATCTGGAGTGACTGTGGTTGCAAATGCCGAGAATGAACTTGTTCCTCAACGCATTCAAACCGGTTGGAGGGTGTGCATCGATTATAGGAAGCTAAACGCCGCAACAAGGAAGGATCACTTCCCACTGCCGTTCATCGACCAAATGCTTGAGAGGTTAGCTGGTTATGCTTTCTATTGTTTTCTTGATGGTTATTCTGGTTATAATCAAATTGTCATAACACCCGAAGATCAAGAAAAAACCACTTTTACATGCCCCTTCGGTACTTTTGCATATCGTCGCATGCCTTTTGGTTTATGTAATGCACCTGCTACATTTCAACGATGCATGATGAGCATATTTTCTGATTATGTTGAGAAAATCATTGAAGTATTTATGGATGATTTTAGCGTGTTTGGTGATTCTTTTGATGGTTGCTTGCATAATCTTAGTTTAATCTTAAAACGTTGCGTTGAAACTAACCTTGTTCTTAATTGGGAAAAATGCCATTTCATGGTTAAACAAGGCATAGTTTTAGGTCATATAGTCTCTGAAAACGGTATTGAGGTTGATAAGTCAAAAATAGATCTTGTACGTCACTTACCCTCTCCAACTTCGGTTAGAGAGGTTCGTTCTTTTCTTGGCCATGCAGGATTTTATCGTAGGTTTATCAAGGATTTCTCGAAGGTTGCGCAACCTCTTTGCCGTCTCCTACAAAAAGACGTGACGTTTGAATTCACCAAGGAGTGCACGGCATCATTCAACCAACTTAAGGAGTTGTTGACCACGGCACCCATAATTGTTCCACCGGATTGGAGTCTACCTTTTGAGCTCATGTGTGATGCGTCCGACTATGCTTTAGGAGCAGTTTTAGGACAAAGAAAGGACAAGAGGCCGCATGTCATCTACTACGCCTCACGGACATTGAACGATGCACAATTGAACTACTCCACTACGGAAAAAGAACTTCTTGCCGTTGTCTTTGCTTTAGATAAATTTCGATCATATCTAATTGGCACTAAAGTAATTGTTTTCACTGATCATGCAGCTCTAAAGTACTTGCTCACTAAAAAGGAGGCCAAGCCACGGCTAATTCGATGGATGTTGCTACTTCAAGAGTTCGACATAGAGATTCGGGACAAGAAGGGAAGTGAAAACGTGGTGGCTGACCACCTAAGCCGAATGGTGCACAATGAAGAGGCCCTACCCATTGCCGAGACATTCCCCGATGAACAATTGCTGTCCATTAAGGTTAGTGCACCTTGGTATGCCGATATTGTTAATTTTTTGGTATCAAAACGTATTCCAAGTGAGTTCACTAGGCACCAACGTGATAAACTTAGGCATGATGCACGGTTTTATGTGTGGGATGATCCGTACTTATGGAAATTTTGCCCCAATCAGATTATACGTCGTTGTGTGCATGATTCTGAATGTCATTCAATTTTGAGTTTTTGTCATACATATGCATGTGGAGGGCACTTTGGCACACAACGCACGGCCCTCAAAGTGTTACAATGTGGATTTTATTGGCCTAGTATTTTTAAGGATGCTAGAACGTTTTGCCTAACATGTGATAAATGCCAAAGAATGGGTGGTATTAGTGCAAAGGACCAAATGCCGCAGGTTTCTATCTTAAATGTTGAAATTTTTGATGTTTGGGGTATTGATTTTATGGGTCCCTTCCCTTCATCGTATGGTTTCATGTATATTTTGCTTGTGGTTGATTATGTGTCAAAATGGGTGGAAGCCAAGGCCACCCGGACTAATGATTCTAAAGTGGTTGCTGATTTTATTAGAACTAACATTTTTGCAAGGTTTGGAATGCCACGAGTGATCATTAGTGATGGAGGGTCACACTTTTGCAATCGGACCATTGAAGCGTTATTGAGGAAATACCATGTCACCCATAAGGTTTCTACACCTTACCATCCTCAAACGAATGGCCAAGCCGAGGTTTCCAACCGAGAGATCAAGCAAATACTTGAGAAGACCGTTGGGCCAACAAGGAAGGATTGGAGCTTACAGTTAGATGATGCACTTTGGGCGTATCGTACGGCGTACAAAACCCCCATTGGGATGTGATGCGTGATTTATACGCACACAAATTAAACCCTCTTTTTGACAATTGTAGTATAAGTATAAGTAGGGATCGTTCTAGACCGGGGATTAGGAGGGATTGTTAATCACTTGGATTTGACTCAAAAACGTAAAAACAAAGTTTAAAACACCATACTAGACTCAAAGAATGCAAAACTAAACTTTAAAATACTAAGACAAACCAAAAACTCAAAATGCTTTAAAACATAAACTAAACAGATTCTAAGCACTAAAGAACAAGAAAGTAAAGGGGGGGTTTGATTTGACGAAATTAACTAAATTGCACAAATTGTAATTAAAGGCAAAACGTAAATATGAATGTGATGAAAATATGGATGATGGAATAGCCAAGGGGTTCTTCTCCACACATGTTACACTTGCATACAAGATTGAGTTGGTCTTTCGATAAATTATGAAACTCAACACTCCGGGTTAATTAGATCCGCTTAAATTAACCGTCAAGTTTTCCTTAAGTTAATGAATTGGATGGGTTAGCGCAACGCAATTCACAACATTCTCCAAAAGTCCTTTACGTGAACAGCACAATAAAGATACAATCAAAGATCATTAAGCATTATGAAAACTATAAGTGTTGACGAGGCATTCTTTACTATGATGAGCATGAAACTCGTGCCAAGAATTCATTTAACGCGATTGTTTATAAGCAACCTCCACTACTTGTGAATATAAGTTCATAACGATTAGGTGAAACTCACTTATATTCTAGCGTCATATTCATGCATGAAAATTAAGCGCGCATTCTTAATAAACATACATAAATAAGTTATCAATCAAACGGTTAAACAAATTGACTCAACAACTTATGAAATTCCAACGAAAGTTAATCAATTCATAATGCAAACATAAACATAGTTTCGAATCACCCCCTAGCTAAAGGGGGTTTTTAGTTCCTCATAACTTTGAAATCAAAGAAACACCTAAACATTCCAACAACTCAAACTTGAATTGTATGAACGTTTAGGCACTCTTCTCTTCCATTCCTCATACGTACAAAACAAAGAGAATTGAATTTAAACTTTGAAATCAAAGAAACACCTAAACATTCCAACAACTCAAACTTGAATTGTATGAACGTTTAGGCCCTCTTATCTTCCTCGTTGTTGTAGCACAAGGTCTAAGGTGAGGTTTGGGGGATTATGGAAATGGATGAGGAGTGGTGTAGAAGTGGAAGGGGAATGGAAAAATGGTGTTTGGATTATAAGGGGGGAGATGGGAAGCTCACGGCTAGGGAAGGGAGAATGTGTTTGTAATGTGTTGTGTATGAAATGAGATGATATTGAATGAATGAATGCAAGGGTATTTATAGGAGTAATGGAGGGAACATGACAGCTAGGAGGTGGGTGGAAATGTGGCTGCAAGTTTGGTGAATGATTATGAGTGAATGCATGTGAATGTGGCTAGGTTGGAAAGCTGGAAATCTGAAAATGCAAATGGGAATGCTGAAATGCAAAGGTGGCCACGGTTTTGAGTGTGTTTTGTGTTGGAAATGCATGTGAATGCATGTGAATGTTGTTTGTGTGAAGTGTGTGTGGGTTAAAGAGTGAATGGTGGTGTAATGATGAAGTGTGATGGCTGAAAATGTCAAGGGAAATGCATGTGATTGCACGGCAAAGAATTTCAGGATGCATGTGTGTTGGTGTGTTGTGTGATTGTTTTGTGGTTGAATGATTAAGTGGCTGAATTAAAGAATGGGAGTGCATGTGGCTTAGGTGGTGTAATGATGAAGTGGGAATTGAAAGAATGTGGTTGGAAAGTGGAAGGGAGGGCACGGCACAAAGGGGGAAGTGTTGGAAATGCATGTGATGCATGCCAATGTTGTCTTTTGGGGCATGTGTGTGTTGAATGGTGTCCTTTAATTATGCACGGTTTAGGGCTGTTAAGGGGAGAGAAATGGGAGTGAATGTGGCTTAATGATGAAGGGGGAAAGCTTGGAAAGCATGTGGCAAGGTTGGTTGCATGATGATGATGCATGTGAGTTGAAATGCATATGTTTAAATGGTTGAAATGTGTAGATGATTATGAGTATGATAAGTGATAAGTGAATGATGTATTAAGTGATAAATGAATGATATGTTAAGTGATAAATGAATGATATGTGGTGAGTGATAAGTGAATGGAAGTGATAAGTGAATGGTTTGATAAGTGAATGCTTTAAGTGTTTAAAATAGGGAACAAAGCCCTTCCTTGCATGGCAAGGAAGGGAGACACAAGGAAACACACGACAATGTCCTACGGTTGCAAGGAATGTTGTTTTTGTGTTCTAAAATGCGTAGGAGTCTTCAATGATGCTTAAACATGAGGTCTTTTAGGATTTAACTTTCCTACTTCAAGTCTTTAATTTCGTCCATCCTCTTGGCTCCAAGCATATGATATCCATTCCAATCTCTAATTTGCTCCAAAAGGCTCCAAAAGGCATCCTTTTGCATACCTTGCCCTTAGAACCTGAAAACACACAAAAGAAGCATAAAGGACTAAAATAACTAGAGAAACATAACGTAAATGCACGAGAACAAGCCATTTAAGTCGCATGAATATGCTCCTATCAAATACCCCCACACTTATCTTTTGCTAGTCCTCGAGCAAAACAGAAAGAAAAACAAAACAAAACCAAACGAAACAAAACAAGTAAAACACAACCTAAACCTTCCAACAACCGTCTTAGGGATTTCCAATGCACATGACACGTTAAAAATCATCATTCCCACAGATTTTAGTCATCTTCACACTTAAGTACATTCTTAATCATAGTCACCATATACTAGTTCACAATTAAGCATTTAAAACCATGTTTTGAATGTAGTAACATGCCTTAGAGAATTTGCTCAATTCCTTACAAGATATGCACTCGATTTTCACTCAGATTTTCTAACTACACACCCTAATCTAGTCATATGTGAGAAGATTGATGTAAACATGAAAACGAACACTCACATATATGTATCACAAAGAACGCAATTTCTGGAGTTAATAAGCATGTTTAGATATGATCTCATGAATGGAATGCTACTACTTAGATGCGAGAACCAGTGACACCATATGCTCATACCAAATTCAAACTCCACAAATTGAAACACATAACACTCAAGATAGAAGTCAAGGGTTGTAACGGGGCTAGGGTATTGGCTAACAATGAAAGGTGAAGGATAAACAAACATTCTTAAAGCAATAGTGAGCAAAGTATTGAATCAGGCACTTAGAATTCCCTTAAGAACGCAGAAGTCAACTTTGAACACCCAAGGGAAAGTCACACAAAACTTAGGGCCATATTCACTTTTTGGACCCTTTCTTCAATCACTCATTCTTTTTTTTTTTTTTTCAAGCTCTCTTTTTCTATCTTTCTTTTCTTTTGAATCTCAAACATACTTAAGAACAAGCATTCCTTCCCCCACACTCATTTTCTTGCATAATGTAACTCAAAAGGAATTCATTTAAGTCATGCTCACTATCTTTTAAGAACAAGGGTGTGGATTGTCCTAAACTAGGCTAGGTGAGGAAAATATGGGTAAACAAAGAATAGAGGATAAACAAGGCTCAACGGGGTTAAAACTTACAACAAATACGAAATATGGGAAGTGAGGCTATTTGGCTATGGTGGCAACTACACAACTTCATCTTGATATATGTTATGCAAATCAATAACATGCTTTGAATGAAATGGGCATGAGTTCTAGCATTTGGAACTATATGATGAAACGCCTTCTAAGTAGTAACCAAGCAAAGAATAATGAGATCATGCAACGACTTTAGAAAACAAGAAATCACAGATTATACTCTCCAAAGAACGTTATAGGCTCAAGTCTCTCAGGGTTGTAGCGTTTGTTTGAGTTCCTTCCTTCAAGCATGTTACAAAAACGAATTTTTTTCTTTTATGATTGCATGTGAAGTCATACATTATAACCATAACCAAGCATATACCAAGAGTAAATCAAACTTTTCGCTATGTTTATAACTCTTTTTAACAGTCATGCAATTAGAAACCAAATCCTTATCATTGTGTTGGAAGGTGACCTACGACACAAAAACGACTCAAAACACTCTTTTTAGGCTTTTCAAAACATTTTTTTCAAATTTTTATGTGTTTTTCGGAGTTATAAAACAACACACACTAAAACACTCTAAAACAATTTAAAAACACCTTAAAACAGCAAGGAACAACATTTGAAGTTATGGGTGATAAAATCCCACAAATTTGCATTAACAACATTAGTTACCCCCCCCCCCCCCCCCCACACTTAAATCAAACATTGTCCTCAATGTTTTAAGCATAGATTCACACAAAACATAAGTAAACACACAAAAAGCACTTAAACATACTAAACATGGCAAAATGTAATTAACAAAGAGAAGAGTTTAGGGACGCAAATCTGGTTATGGAGTGTAAATTCCATCTTCTCTTTGTTGATTGCATTGAGGCTTGATCTTGATGATTCCACAGGCTTACTCTCGAACTGGTTGCCGCCCATCGTTGATTTTCCTTTGTGCTACTCTTCATTTGGGCAGCAGGATTCTTTTGGTCTCCCCCGAAGGTCTGAGCTTACTCCTTTGGTCTGTTTCTTTGTTCAATCTTTCCAATTCGTATTGAAAAGGGTTGGAGGATAACTCAGCCTAAGTTTGTCTCCACATGCTTCAATGTATCATTTTCACTTGCCTTACTCGCTCCCCTTTGCAGAAGTGGTCCCTTCTCTGGAAGTGTATCAACCGTTGAAGATGACTACTCGAGAGCAACGCTAGGTACGCAATCAGGAATAGATTCCAGGCAGTTGGCTCCAGATCGGAAGACTGACTCCAAGTGCTGGCTGATTGCTTTTTTTACTTTGCCATGCGAGTAAGAACAAGGACAAAGAAAAAGACAGGGAAAGAGCATGATATGAGATACTTTTGCTTTTGACCTTGATGATATGAGATACCTTTGCTTTTGAAGAAGCGGTGAATGAATCAGCACATGTATTTGTTGTGCTGTTTCCTCCTGGGTCATCTGTACTCCAGGCATCTGGTATCATCTTTGGGGAAGAAGAAAGAATTGAGTATTTCGAAAGGCTTTGCTGGGAGTGCGCCCTCAGAGGTGAGGGAGAGTTGGGCATTTTCTTCAGGTTTGCCCTGCCATAAAAGACGAAGGTCGACATATATAGAGATAATATCAAGTGGTGGTACATTTTACCCTTGTCGACAAACGTTTTGATCCCGCAAATCCGGCTTTTTGAAATAGTGGCGCTTCTTCGATCTTTGAATACGCCTCTTCGATTTCTGAGCAGGCGCCCCTTCGATTTCTGAACGACGCCCCTTCGATTTCTGAACAACGTCCCTTCGCTTTCTGAACGACACATGGTAGTGCAGATGCGGCTCCTTTTGACAAAGCTGCACGCGTCTTCTGAAAAGCAGAGAAAGCGTCGCCGAACTTTGCGCTTGTCGGCTAAAGATGTGTAGTTGCGATGATGGCCTCCACGTGTTTTCAGCTTTGTCAGAAATCTTTTGACAAAGTTGAACGCATTTTCTGAAAAGCCGAGGGAGCGTCGCCTAACTTACGCCGGAAAATCCGGCTCTTTGAATCGGTGGACGCGTCGCCTTGGCTTTTTATAGAGCTATCTATCACTGCCAACATACACACTCTGAAGATCTCCCATTCTTGATAATCGTCTCCGGCCCTTCGAAATTTAACTCCATCCACCCCTTCTCTTTGAACACTTTTGAAAGAAAATGGCAAACTCATCGAACCTTAGCTTAGATTTGAGTCTCAGCAGCGATCCGGTTGCGCCCCGTCAAGGTAATGTATGGCGCCCTTCTTTTTTATCTTCTAACGGTCCTCTTTCAGGTGAAGACTCTGTGATGCAGGACGCCACAACAGCTACAATAGTAGCTAGGAACCTCCTCACTCCAAAAGATAGTAGGCTGCTGTCAGGACGGTCCGATGAGTTGGCCGTTCAAGAGTCCCTCGCACTTAGTGTTCAGTGTGCGAGCTCTGTGTCCAACATGGGCCTACGCCTGCTTGCCCGCTCCCGTCAGGTGGAATCGTTGATGGCAGAGGTGGAAAGTCTTAAGCAGGAAATCAAACAGCTTAAGTACGAGAATAGAAGTTTGCATGTGCTTGCAAATAACTATTCGGCGGGCATGAAGAGGAAGCTTGATGAGCTGCAAGAATCTGAGGGTCGAATTCACAGTGACCGTCAAAGGCTTGCGTCTTATCTCCAGAGGCACCTTTTTCCTGGGTCATCCAGCGTTTGGCCAAGTATTGAGGCCTGGAATGCTCTAGCTCCGATGCCTTCCGCTCCGATGCCGTCCGCTTCTATGCCTCCTGCTTCTATGCCTTCCGCTCCTATGCCGTCCGCTTCTATTCCTTCTGCTTCGACGCTTCGTAGTGGGGCTTCACGTAAACATCCTCTGTGAAGGCTCCATCTTTCTCCATGTTTAGTATCTTTCTTTTTTTTTTTTTTTTTTTTTTTTTTTTTTTTTAATTTTTTTATTTATTTAATTTTTTTTTTTTTTTATTAACATAAATAAAATCAAACGGCATGGAATTGGTCCTTGAATGGAAGGTGATACTTGAAGTGAACCGGCATTGGTTTGAATTCTAATGTAGGTGCCTAATTCATAAAAAACAACAAGTTAGTATAAAATGTAATGGAATTTGAAAAAAATGACTTACTTGTTTTGTCTGACAAGAACTCAATGACAAACACCACTCCTTTGAAAGTTTCAGGGATATTGGACTTGGCCAGATTGCATGTGATGGTTATGACTTGTCCAATGTCATCAAATTCAACTTCTTTGGGCATTGTTGTCTCAAGTATATCCTCTTTGATGAATTCATGAAATTCCCTACTTTGCACCTTTGGAAGGTCTTCCAAGATGTCTTTTTCACTTTTTTCTTCCTTGGAATTCATGAACCTGCAAGGAATAGGGATATTAGGTGGAATGGGGTTAGAACTAATTGGAACAACCTTACTTGAATTAGATGGCGTAGGAGCAATAAGTGCTTCCAGCAAAGGTGCTTCAAATTCTCCCTTCGGATTTACAATGGTTGAACTAGGGAGTTTGCCTTGGTCGCAAAATTGTCCTACGAACTCCGCTATCTGCCCAATTTGCTTTTCCAAGTGGTCCAACCTTTTGTCTTCTTGTCGAGCCTCATTGTCTTGATTTTGTGAGCCCTGCACCAAACAAATTAATTCGTTAAGCTTTTGATTATAATCTATTGACGAACTTAAGTTTGGTTGGGCATATTGAATATGAGGTTGTGGTGGCTGCCAATATCCTCCTTGTTGAGCATTTTGAGGTTCCCACCACATAGAGTTTGAATGATCACTCCAATCCGAATTGTAAGTATTGGAAAACACGTTATTCCTTGATTGAAGATTCAATATATCAACTCTTTGCATTTGGGACCTTTCCATGAGTTGTGACAAAAGAGAAGCATTATCAAGTGCCATCTTGTTCTTAACAAACAAAACACAAATAAAAAAAAAAACTAAATCTAAAAGACAAAACAGAAACAAACAATCCAAGGGATTAGCAAATTTTCTAATCCCCGGCAACGGCGCCAAAATTTGATGCGTGATTTATACGCACACAAATTAAACCCTCTTTTTGACAATTGTAGTATAAGTATAAGTAGGGATCGTTCTAGACCGGGGATTAGGAGGGATTGTTAATCACTTGGATTTGACTCAAAAACGTAAAAACAAAGTTTAAAACACTATACTAGACTCAAAGAATGCAAAACTAAACTTTAAAATACTAAGACAAACCAAAAACTCAAAATGCTTTAAAACATAAACTAAACAGATTCTAAGCACTAAAGAACAAGAAAGTAAAGGGGGGGTTTGATTTGACGAAATTAACTAAATTGCACAAATTGTAATTAAAGGCAAAACGTAAATATGAATGTGATGAAAATATGGATGATGGAATAGCCAAGGGGTTCTTCTCCACACATGTTACACTTGCATACAAGATTGATTCTCAGTTGGTCTTTCGATAAATTATGAAACTCAACACTCCGGGTTAATTAGATCCGCTTAAATTAACCGTCAAGTTTTCCTTAAGTTAATGAATTGGATGGGTTAGCGCAACGCAATTCACAACATTCTCCAAAAGTCCTTTACGTGAACAGCACAATAAAGACACAATCAAAGATCATTAAGCATTATGAAAACTATAAGTGTTGACGAGGCATTCGTTACTATGATGAGCATGAAACTCGTGCCAAGAATTCATTTAACGCGATTGTTTATAAGCAACCTCCACTACTTGTGAATATAAGT
>NW_026908890.1:15000-22500 GCF_963583255.1 Pyrus communis | reverse complement strand
GCCTCGCAAAATGTCGACCGTGGCATGCCAACGACATGCCAACGACATGCCAAGCCTCGGAAAATGTCGACCGTGGCATGCCAATGACATGCCAAGCCTCGCAAAATGTCGACCGTGGCATGCCAACGACATGCCAATGACATGCCAAGCCTCGCAAAATGTCGACCGTGGCATGCCAATGACATGCCAAGCCTCGCAAAATGTCGACCGTGGCATGCCAACGACATGCCAATGACATGCCAAGCCTCGCAAAATGTCGACCGTGGCATGCCAATGACATGCCAAGCCTCGCAAAATGTCGACCATGGCATGCCAATGACATGCCAAGCCTCGCAAAATGTCGACCGTGGCATGCCAACGACATGCCAATGACATGCCAAGCCTCGCAAAATGTCGACCGTGGCATGCCAACGACATGCCAACGACATGCCAAGCCTCGGAAAATGTCGACCGTGGCATGCCAATGACATGCCAAGCCTCGCAAAATGTCGACCGTGGCATGCCAACGACATGCCAATGACATGCCAAGCCTCGCAAAATGTCGACCGTGGCATGCCAATGACATGCCAAGCCTCGCAAAATGTCGACCGTGGCATGCCAACGACATGCCAATGACATGCCAAGCCTCGCAAAATGTCGACCGTGGCATGCCAATGACATGCCAAGCCTCGCAAAATGTCGACCGTGGCATGCCAATGACATGCCAACCTCGCATCTTGGCACTCAAAAAACTCGCCACTAGCCTCGCCACTAGCCTCGCTTCCTGTCGACAGCAAGCGAGGCTAGCGCCCGCTCTGACATGTCAAATTGCACAGCAAGCATGTCGAAAATCTTCAAACAATGTCAAGTCCCATTTTTATTGATAATTTCCAAGCACAACCCCGACCCCATAGTTAGTATATGATTTTTAGAAGGTCCTCCAACTTACGGATTCGAAAAATCTTGCACGGATTTTTTTTTAAGATTTTTCCAAGTTCTCGACTTCAAAAAATAAAATAAAATACTTCCCGTGCTCGAAAATATCTGAATTTTTTCCTGAAAATCCATTGTATCTATATCTACATCCCTGCAAAAAATCTCGTTCAAATTCCAAGTATTGGGTTTTTTATGGCCCAGTATGACTCCTCGCGAAAGTTGATGTCTCCTCCTGGCAGTGCCATAACAGCATAATATGCTATATAGGGGGGTGGTGCTCCATGCATTTCAAGCAGCCTGCACCATCGCTCTAGGGATGACATTCTCGACCATCATCACGTGTTGCCTCGGTATATATGATGTGTCGGGTTTGGGCCATTCCCGCCCATGGTGCCGACGACGGTGGCGGTCACCCCCGCCACCGCCGCCGCCCCCACCACCATGGGTGCGTTTTCGTTTTTTTTTTTTTTTTCGAAAAAAAAAAAAAAGTTTGTTTTCAAACGAAACAAAATCTTTTCGTTTTCAAAATAAAATGGGGGACAAAATGGTTTTAAACGGGGTGGAAAAAACGTTTTAAAAAAGGGCGGGTAGGAAAAAATATTTTCTCCTCAAAAAAATAGCATGGGATTATTTGTTGCAAGCAGGGGGTGGGAAAAATTTTGGGGTGGGATTGCATGGGGGTGGGAAAAATTTTGGGGTGGGAAAAATTTTGGGGTGGGATTGCATGGGAGCGGGTTGTTTTTTCGACATGCATGTTTTCGACCTTCGGTTGCCCTCGGATTGTTGGATATTAGGGTGGGTTAGGCTTTGGATGAACCAATGCACAGGCTTGTCCTAGGCATGTTAGTGGGTGCACGGCAATGCAGTCCATGGACGTTTGTTTTCCGAAGGGCTCGCCCAGTTCACTAGCATGTCGAAGATCGGTCTTTGCGGCGGCGATGAAGAAGTTTGTCCCTCTCTTTCGGTTGTCCCTGCAGAGGAGCTTTGTAATCAGCAATGCTCGGGCTTGTTCTTGGCAACGCTAGTGTCGGTTCGGCTTAGTGTGGTCCGAAAGGGCCCTCGCAGTGCACTAGCATGTTGAGCGTGAGTTTGTGCGGCGATGGTGAAGAAGCTCGTCCCTCGTTCGACGGTCAAGAGGGGTTCGAAAGCAAAGTTCGTGCTTGTTCTAGGCGTGCATAGATAAGGGGTTGGTGCTATGTGTTAGGTCCTTCCCAACCCCCGTTGCATGTCGAAAGCGAGCTCGTGCGGCGTCGACGAATCTTTTTGGTAGCCGTTGAACTGTTCGGTTGTCCCTGTCGCCTTCGTACGTGTTTTCATGCCTAGCGGTGCGGCTCGGCTCCTACCTGGCGTATTTGCACTCAAGACGCATCCCTTTGTTGGGCTGGTCGAGACGTGTTTTTCGTCGGGCGGTGCTGGGTTTAGCTAACGCGACGGCGTATGAGTGGTAATTGGGTTGTATCCGACGGCAGGCTCCGTGCTTCGGCATCGAACTGTCGGCTCGTACCCCGCTTCATCGACGCATCGAGATTCGTCTCGCGCGCAAGATGGGTTTCTGTTTTGGCTACCTGCTGCGAAGGAACGTTGCCTCTCGTCGTCCCTTTCCTCCTCCTGCCGGCCTTGCCGGCGGGAGGACGACATCGTGGCGGTGCTCGTGTCCCGGACGAGCCGCACTCGTTGCGGTGCAGTTTCGGTCCTCGGGTTTCCGTTCGACATCTCGGATGCGGAACGCTGAAGGGGCGGTGGGTCTTCACGACCTCCGATCGTCCGATCGAAGCCTTGTCGCTCGACGCGTACGACCGTCGCGCCCGCTGCGAGCCGTCGACCGTCAAGGTCGTCCGTCTCGCGCGACGCCGACGTCGAAGAGGAATGCTACCTGGTTGATCCTGCCAGTAGTCATATGCTTGTCTCAAAGATTAAGCCATGCATGTGTAAGTATGAACAAATTCAGACTGTGAAACTGCGAATGGCTCATTAAATCAGTTATAGTTTGTTTGATGGTATCTGCTACTCGGATAACCGTAGTAATTCTAGAGCTAATACGTGCAACAAACCCCGACTTCTGGAAGGGACGCATTTATTAGATAAAAGGTCGACGCGGGCTCTGCCCGTTGCTCTGATGATTCATGATAACTCGACGGATCGCACAGCCATCGTGCTGGCGACGCATCATTCAAATATCTGCCCTATCAACTTTCGATGGTAGGATAGTGGCCTACCATGGTGGTGACGGGTGACGGAGAATTAGGGTTCGATTCCGGAGAGGGAGCCTGAGAAACGGCTACCACATCCAAGTGTCACGGGATGACTCTTTAAGCCTTCCGCCCGTGCGGCACTTAGACTTGAAACCTCGATGAACAAGCTAAGTAAGCCTTTGAAGCCTCGCTTCCCCGGATTGAATCACAAAGAAAGCTAAGATAGCTTGGAGAATGCTAAGATCACTTAGAAGATGGGAGAATGGAAGTTTTGTATTGAAACTTTGGAGAGCTTTACAATTGCTTACAACTCTTGGATGCTTGGATGGTTTGGCCAAATGGCCTTGCCTCCTATTTATAGGCCTAAGTAACCTCCTTAATGGAGGGTTCTAGAATTCCCTACTTACATCCAAAAATATCTAGAATAGTTCTAGATACAACTTGCCTAATCTAGATTGTTCTAGGTGAGGCTTAAATATCTACACTTGTGTGGATTATTCCGGAATGCCCTAGATCCTCTTGAATGCTCCGCCATGTTCTTGATTTCTCCGGGACGTTCCAGAATCTTCTATGAAGACAAGGCTTAATGGGCTTGGACATATAATGTCTTGGGCATTTTCTTTGTTTGCAACATACGGCCCGTGACATCCTCCCCCACTTAAGCCGTCGACGTCCTCGTCGACTCTTGCCTCTCGAATGCATTAATCAAGTCCTTATATTGCCATAAGGACGTCTCCTTCTCCCATGTCGCTTCGGAGTATGGCAGCCCTTTCCATTTGACAAAGTACTCCACATGCTTTGGTTGTCTTGGTCGCACCACGACACGCTTGGCTTCAATGCTCTCCACTTCTTTGTCAAATGCCTCCGTCATCAAAGGGGGTGCTCGATGAGACTCACCTCGGCTTGGTTCCTCATTGTCTGCATGATAAGGCTTCAAGTTGCTCACATGGAACACCGGGTGGAACTTGAGACGGGGTGGGAGTTCCACGACATAAGCGGCTTTGCCAACCTTCTTGATGATAGGGAATGGTCCCTCATATTTCCGCAACAAGCTCTTGTGCAAGCCACGAGTACTCTTGTGCTGAGACGCATTAAGCTTCACAAAGACTTGGTCGCCAGTTTGGAACTCCACATTCCTTCGCTTACGATCCGCCCATTTCTTCATCTTCTTTGAAGCCTTCTCCAAATGAGCTCGAGCAAGTTCGTGGGCTAATTGCCACTCCTTAGCGGTTTTGAAAGCGGCTGGACTATTCCCCGTGTAGCCAGTCGCGACCGTGTTCGGGGTCAAGGGTTGTTGCCCTATAGCCAACTCGAACGGACTTTTTCCCGTCGACTCCGAACGTTGCAAGTTATAAGAGAATTGGGCAACATCAAGTAACTTAGCCCAATCTCGTTGATTGGCACTAACATAGTGCCGCAAATAAGTCTCCAACAATGCATTAACCCGCTCCGTTTGTCCATCAGTTTGGGGATGAAAAGCTGTGGAAAAGTCTAATTTTGAGCCAAGTAGCCTGAAGAGCTCCTTCCAAAATCTACCCGTGAAGCGAGCATCTCGATCACTGACTATGCTCCTCGGAACTCCCCAATACTTCACCACGTGCTTTAGAAACAAGCGTGCGGCTACTTCGGCTGTGCACTCCACAGGTGCGGGTATGAAAGTGGCATACTTGGTGAATCTATCGACCACGACGAGGATAGATCCACATCCATCAGACTTGGGCAAATGTGTGATGAAATCCATAGTTAAACACTCCCATGGTCTTGATGGGGTGGGAAGCGGTTCCAACAGTCCTCCCGGTTGCCTTTGTTCCACTTTGTCTTGTTGGCACACAAGACAAGTCTTCACGTACGAATCTACATCGTCCCGCATTTGTGGCCAGTAATAAGCATCGCTCACCAAAGCCAACGTGCGGTGAGTGCCAGGATGTCCTGCCCACATTGAGTCATGGCACTCCTTCAGGATTTCTTTCCTTAAGCTTCCCCACTTTGGGACGTAGATCCGCTTGCCCTTGGTGTATAGCAAGCCGTCCTCAAGCCAAAACCTTCTTGTCTTCCCATCCTTGACAAACTCCACAATGTTCTTGGCTTGGACGTCATGCGATAAACCTTCTCGGACACGGCCCAAGAGATGGCTTTGCGGCTTGAGTACCGTAGCCATTAACTCTACTCGTCTACTTAGAGCATCGGCCACCACGTTCTCCTTTCCTTGCTTGTACTCTAGTTTGTAATCAAACTCCGCCAAGAACTCTTGCCACCTTGCTTGCTTAGGTGTGAGCTTTTGTTGGGTTTGAAAGTAGCTAGTGGCAACGTTGTCCGTCTTGATGATGAAGGAAGTACCAAGCAAGTAATGCCTCCAAACTCTAAGGCAATGGACGATGGCGGTCATCTCCTTTTCATGGGTCGTGTACCTCTTCTCGGCATTGTTTAGCTTGCGACTTTCATAGGCTATCGGGTGTCCCTCTTGCATCAACACTCCTCCTATGGCAAAGTCGGAAGCATCAGTGTGCAACTCGAATGGCTTACTAAGGTCGGGCAACCTTAGTACAGGCTCCTCCATTAGGGCCTTCTTCAACCTCTCAAAGGCCTCTTGACACCTGTCCGTCCATTCCCATGCCTTGTTCTTCTTGAGAAGGTCCGTTAAGGGTGCCGCTATAGCTGAGTACCCTTCAATGAATCTTCGATAGTAGTTGGCTAGCCCCAGAAAGGATCGAAGTGTTGGTACCTTGGTCGGCGGTTCCCACTCTTGAATGGCCTTGATCTTGCCCTTTTCCATCATAAGTTTCCCATCCTTTATCTTGTGGCCAAGAAATTCTACTTCTTGGGTGGCGAAGGAGCATTTCTCCTTCTTGACATAGAGTTCATGTTCCCGAAGGGTCTTGAACACTATGCGCAGGTGCTTGACGTGCTCCTCCAATGTCTTGCTATAGATAACAATATCATCGATGTAAACAACGACAAACTTGTCAAGATAAGGATGGAATACCTTGTTCATCAATGTGCAGAATGTTGCAGGGGCATTGGTCAGACCAAATGGCATGACTTTATACTCGAACGAACCATATCTGGTCACCATCGCCGTCTTCGATTCGTCTCCAGGGGCTATCCTCACTTGGTAGTATCCCGATCGAAGATCTAACTTTGTGAAGTACCTTGCTTCACCAAGTTGATCGAATAAGTCGGCGATCAACGGGAGTGGGTACTTGTTCTTGATGGTAATCTTGTTTAATGCTCGATAGTCGATGCACAACCTTAGGCTACCTTCTTTCTTGCGTTGGAACAAGACGGGCGCACCATATGGGGATTTGGAGGGTTGGATGTAGCCAGCATCAAGTAGCTCGTTGAGTTGCTTCCTCAATTCCTCCAACTCGGGTGGCGACATCCTATAAGGTGATTTAGAGGGAGGCTTAGCACCAGGCTCCAACTCAATCGCATGGTCGACCTCTCTCCTTGGTGGCAACTTCTTTGGCAGTTCCTTAGGCATCACGTCCGCGAACTCCATAAGGACTGCTTCCACTTGTTTCGGCAAAGGCCCGTACTTCTCCTCCCCTTCATTCAACATTAGGGTTGCAAGAAATGTGGCCTCGCCTTTCTTCCAGGACTTGGCGAATTGCATTGCCGACAAGTGCTGGATACACTTCTTGGCTTGCCTCTCCAATGGCACCAGGCAAGGTTGTCTTCCTTCGTCCAAGATACAGAAAATATTGTAGAAGGGAATGGGAAAGGCTCGTACCTTGTCCATGAACTCTAGCCCAATGACTACGCCATAGTCGTCCATCTTGACAATGGTGAAGTCGATTTTTCCCTTCCATGCGCCAATGTCTACTTGCACATTGCGCGCAATTCCGACGATGGGGGTGGCAGCGGAATTTACCGTCTTCACGCTACCGGGCTCCTTTGTGACTCGGAGGCCAAGCCTTATAGCTTCCTCCGACGTCATGAAGTTGTGTGTTGCTCCTGTGTCCACCAACACACGCGTCGTCTTGTCACCAGTCTTGACGTCGACGAACAATGATCCTCCCTCAACTTGAGCCTTAGGTTGTGGAAGGGTTGTTTGGATGGCATTCAGGAGACGGATGCATCCCATCCTTGCATCGTTACTCTCCTCAGCCTTGTTCTCCTTGAAAACTATGGCCTTAAGGGCGTTCTTTTGTGGGCAATCTCGCATCATGTGAGGGCCGTTGCATAAGTAACAAGTGGGTTGCCAAGACTTACCCTTGCCTTTGTCATGCTTATCGGCTTTCTTCTCCTTCGGTTTGCTTGTCTCAGCCCCTTTGCTTGTCTCCGCCTTATCCTTCGGCTTATGTGCTCCCCCACTTTTCTCATGGTTACCCCTCTTCCCCGTGGACTTGGAATCACCTTGGTGGCTTGATCTAAACTCAATCAAGGATTCGGC
>NW_026908889.1:17500-22500 GCF_963583255.1 Pyrus communis | reverse complement strand
AATCTAGATTGTTCTAGGTGAGGCTTAAATATCTACACTTGTGTGGATTATTCCGGAATGCCCTAGATCCTCTTGAATGCTCCGCCATGTTCTTGATTTCTCCGGGACGTTCCAGAATCTTCTATGAAGACAAGGCTTAATGGGCTTGGACATATAATGTCTTGGGCATTTTCTTTGTTTGCAACATACGGCCCGTGACATCCTCCCCCACTTAAGCCGTCGACGTCCTCGTCGACTCTTGCCTCTCGAATGCATTAATCAAGTCCTTATATTGCCATAAGGACGTCTCCTTCTCCCATGTCGCTTCGGAGTATGGCAGCCCTTTCCATTTGACAAAGTACTCCACATGCTTTGGTTGTCTTGGTCGCACCACGACACGCTTGGCTTCGATGCTCTCCACTTCTTTGTCAAATGCCTCCGTCATCAGAGGGGGTGCTCGATGAGACTCACCTCGGCTTGGTTCCTCATTGTCTGCATGATAAGGCTTCAAGTTGCTCACATGGAACACCGGGTGGAACTTGAGGCGGGGTGGGAGTTCCACGACATAAGCGGCTTTGCCAACCTTCTTGATGATAGGGAATGGTCCCTCATATTTCCGCAACAAGCTCTTGTGCAAGCCACGAGTACTCTTGTGCTGAGACGCATTAAGCTTCACAAAGACTTGGTCGCCAGTTTGGAACTCCACATTCCTTCGCTTACGATCCGCCCATTTCTTCATCTTCTTTGAAGCCTTCTCCAAATGAGCTCGAGCAAGTTCGTGGGCTAATTGCCACTCCTTAGCGGTTTTGAAAGCGGCTGGACTATTCCCCGTGTAGCCAGTCGCGACCGTGTTCGGGGTCAAGGGTTGTTGCCCTATAGCCAACTCGAACGGACTTTTTCCCGTCGACTCCGAACGTTGCAAGTTATAAGAGAATTGGGCAACATCAAGTAACTTAGCCCAATCTCGTTGATTGGCACTAACATAGTGCCGCAAATAAGTCTCTAACAGTGCATTAACCCGCTCCGTTTGTCCATCGGTTTGGGGATGAAAAGCGGTGGAGAAGTCTAATTTTGAGCCAAGTAGCTTGAAGAGCTCCTTCCAAAATCTACCCGTGAAGCGAGCATCTCGATCACTGACTATGCTCCTCGGAACTCCCCAATACTTCACCACGTGCTTTAGAAACAAGCGTGCAGCTACTTCGGCTGTGCACTCCACCGGTGCGGGTATGAAAGTGGCATACTTGGTGAATCTATCGACCACGACGAAGATAGATCCACATCCATCAGACTTGGGCAAATGTGTGATGAAATCCATGGTTAAGCACTCCCATGGTCTTGATGGGGTGGGAAGCGGTTCCAACAGTCCTCCCGGTTGCCTTTGTTCCACTTTGTCTTGTTGGCACACAAGACAAGTCTTCACGTAGGAATCTACATCATCCCGCATTTGGGGCCAATAATAAGCATCACTCACCAAGGCCAACGTGCGGTGAGTGCCAGGATGTCCTGCCCACATCGAGTCATGGCACTCCTTCAGGATTTCCTTCCTTAAGCTTCCCCACTTTGGGACGTAGATCCGCTTGCCCTTGGTGTATAGCAAGCCGTCCTCAAGCCAAAACCTTCTTGTCTTCCCCTCCTTGACAAACTCCACAATGTTCTTGGCTTGGACGTCATGTGATAAACCTTCTCGGACACGGCCCAAGAGATGGCTTTGCGGCTTGAGTACCGTAGCCATTAACTCTACTCGTCTACTTAGAGCATCGGCCACCACGTTCTCCTTTCCTTGCTTGTACTCTAGCTTGTAATCAAACTCCGCCAAGAACTCTTGCCACCTTGCTTGCTTAGGTGTGAGCTTTTGTTGGGTTTGAAAGTAGCTAGTGGCAACGTTGTCCGTCTTGATGATGAAGGAAGTACCAAGCAAGTAATGCCTCCAAACTCTAAGGCAATGGACGATGGCGGTCATCTCCTTTTCATGGGTCGTGTACCTCTTCTCGGCATTGTTTAGCTTGCGACTTTCATAGGCTATCGGGTGTCCCTCTTGCATCAACACTCCTCCTATGGCAAAGTCGGAAGCATCAGTGTGCAACTCGAATGGCTTACTAAGGTCGGGCAACCTTAGTACAGGCTCCTCCATTAGGGCCTTCTTCAACCTCTCAAAGGCCTCTTGACACCTGTCCGTCCATTCCCATGCCTTGTTCTTCTTGAGAAGGTCCGTTAAGGGTGCCGCTATAGCTGAGTACCCTTTAATGAATCTTCGATAGTAGTTGGCTAGCCCCAGAAAGGATCGAAGTGTTGGTACCTTGGTCGGCGGTTCCCACTCTTGAATGGCCTTGATCTTGCCCTTTTCCATCATAAGTTTCCCATCCTTTATCTTGTGGCCAAGAAATTCTACTTCTTGTGTGGCGAAGGAGCATTTCTCCTTCTTGACATAGAGTTCATGTTCCCGAAGGGTCTTGAACACTATGCGCAAGTGCTTGACGTGCTCCTCCAATGTCTTGCTATAGATAACAATATCATCAATGTAAACAACGACAAACTTGTCAAGATAAGGATGGAATACCTTGTTCATCAATGTGCAGAATGTTGCAGGGGCATTGGTCAGACCAAATGGCATGACTTTATACTCGAACGAACCATATCTGGTCACCATCGCCGTCTTCGATTCGTCTCCAGGGGCTATCCTCACTTGGTAGTATCCCGATCGAAGATCTAACTTTGTGAAGTACCTTGCTTCACCAAGTTGATCGAATAAGTCGGCGATCAACGGCAGTGGGTACTTGTTCTTGATGGTAATCTTGTTCAATGCTCTATAGTCGATGCACAGCCTTAGGCTACCTTCTTTCTTGCGTTGGAACAAGACGGGTGCACCATATGGGGACTTGGAGGGTTGGATGTAGCCAGCATCAAGTAGCTCGTTGAGTTGCTTCCTCAATTCCTCCAACTCGGGTGGCGACATCCTATAAGGTGATTTGGAGGGAGGCTTAGCACCAGGCTCCAACTCAATCGCATGGTCGACCTCTCTCCTTGGTGGCAACTTCTTTGGCAGTTCCTTAGGCATCACGTCCGCAAACTCCATAAGGACTGCTTCCACTCGTTTCGGCAAAGGCCCGTACTTCTCCTCCCCTTCATTCAACATTAGGGTTGCAAGAAATGTGGCCTCTCCTTTCTTCCAGGACTTGGCAAATTGCATTGCCGACAAGTGTTGGGTACACTTCTTGGCTTGCCTCTCCAATGGCACCAGGCAAGGTTGTCTTCCTTCGTCCAAGATACAGAAAATATTGTAGAAGGGAATGGGAAAGGCTCGTACCTTGTCCATGAACTCTAGCCCAATGACTACGCCATAGTCGTCCATCTTGACAATGGTGAAGTCGATTTTTCCCTTCCATGCGCCAATGTCTACTTGCACATTGCGCGCAATTCCGACGATGGGGGTGGCAGCGGAATTTACCGTCTTCACGCTACCGGGCTCCTTTGTGACTCGGAGGCCAAGCCTTATAGCTTCCTCCGACGTCATGAAGTTGTGTGTTGCTCCTGTGTCCACCAACACACGCGTCGTCTTGTCACCAGTCTTGACGTCGACGAACAATGATCCTCCCTCAACTTGAGCCTTAGGTTGTGGAAGGGTTGTTTGGATGGCATTCAGGAGACGGATGCATCCCATCCTTGCATCGTTACTCTCCTCAGCCTTGTTCTCCTTGAAAACTATGGCCTTAAGGGCGTTCTTTTGTGGGCAATCTCGCATCATGTGAGGGCCGTTGCATAAGTAACAAGTGGGTTGCCAAGACTTACCCTTGCCTTTGTCATGCTTATCGGCTTTCTTCTCCTTCGGTTTGCTTGTCTCAACCCCTTTGCTTGTCTCCGCCTTATCCTTCGGCTTATGTGCTCCCCCACTTTTCTCATGGTTACTCCTCTTCCCCGTGGACTTGGAATCACCTTGGTGGCTTGATCTAAACTCAATCAAGGATTCGGCGGCGGCAATGGCATCAGACAATGTTTGCACGTGCCTCCTTTGTAGTTCGAGTTTTGCCCAATTTTGCAGTCCACTCATGAAGTACATGAGCTTGTCTTCCTCTAGCATGTTGGGCACCTCGAATAACAAGCTCACGAAGGTGTTGACATAGTCTTTGACACTCCCCGTTTGCTTGAGCCACCTTAGTTTCTCCTTAGCTTCGTACTTGGCATTTTGGGGATAGAAGTGCAACATAAGATCTTTCTTAAATTCATCCCAAGTGGTGAGGGAGAACGTACCTTGTTCAATCTCCATGCTCCGGCGACGCCACCACATAAGGGCATTGTCAGCTAAGAACATGGTTGCCGTTGCGATTTTGGACTCCTCATCTTCAAGCTTCAAGTACTTGAAGTATCGCTCCACGTTCCACACGAATGTGTCGAGCTCCTTTGCTTCCCTTTTCCCATTATAGGATTTGGGTTTAAAGGAGTCGATTACCTTTGAGTCCAACGTCTTGATTTCCCTCGGCCCTTGCACGAATTGCTTCACAATTGCTTCTTTGCAAAACGCCACATCTCCCTTAAGTTCTTTTGTGTCTTTTACCTCCTCTTGAAGCGCCACAAGCCTTGCCTCCATGTTGTCAAGGTGAACCTGGACTTCCCTCCGCATTTTGACTGCCATGGTATTGAGGGCGCCAAGGAGCTCATCTCGTAGCCCTTCCACCAAGCCACGCAGTTCATCCTTACCATCTTCCACCATGGTTTGGATTTCCTCCTTGTCGACAACGTCCTCATCAAGTCGAGTATCGAACTCGAGTATGGTTTGTTCCACCTTCTCGAGTCGCTCCTCCATGGTCTCCATTGATGCTTGCAAGTCCTTTAACTTTGGCTTGCTCTTGGCAACATCTTGCACCTCGGCAGTACGCTCCCTTGGGTCGGAGACTCCGGACACCATTTCTCCACTTGCCATATCCTACTTTCTTTTAAGTGATTCGCGAGCTTGGCTCTGATACCAGCTGTCACGGGATGACTCTTTAAGCCTTCCGCCCGTGCGGCACTTAGACTTGAAACCTCGA